>NC_092368.1:14702498-15002498 GCF_030848805.1 Temnothorax longispinosus
TCAGGGGGTACAAACTCCCTCTTGAGAAAATGAGGGACGGTTTTCAGCGCCGTCTGCTCTCTGACCCAGGAAAAGGCGAACTAAAATAGGTCACGTGATAAAGAGTGGGGATTCAGGAACGCGCATTCAAACATATATATATATATATACATACATACATATATACATACATACATAACACAATACATACATACATACATACACACACACACACATACATACATACATACATACATACATACATACATACATATATACATACATACGTACATATATACATACATACATACAAAATATTCTAATAATTAATAATAGTAATAAATTTCAATACACATAATAAATAGAATAAATGACAGAATTTATTTTTTCATTTTTTTTTATATACATTGTTTATATTCATCATTTGACACGCATTTTCTGTTACATTTTTCTCTAAACATCTCTCGCTTTTTATTCATTTTTATAATGTCTTGTATACAATTAGAAACGGTATCTTCATCATTAATACTATATATAAGTAAATTTTTTTTTTGCACCACCAAATCAAGAATTTGCAAGTAATTACTCGTATCATCGTTTTAAACGCATTATTATGATGCTCGACACAATCATACCAATCAATTTTAACATACCAATTGTCAAAATGCTCTAACAATATTTTTAAAATATCTCGTCGATGAGCTCGCGTTTGTAACAATTTATTAAGCCTACTTAATATGTGCTTTACGAAAATTGGAAATTCACTATATGTCAAACAGGTATTACATTCTTTACAATAATTGAATTGTTTTAAAATGGCAGTGATAATTTCTTGTAAATATTCTGATACAAAATCTACGGTTGATTCTTCATGAGCAGTTACATTACTTATCAATTCATGTGGTTCGTCATGTTCATCATTGTTTTCACAACTAACATCATACACCTCAGCATTTGAAAGATTATCTTCCAAGCACTTTTCTAGCGAAAACAACATGAAGCTATCATGTACAGTTTCGCAATTACCGCCTTTAATTGAAAAAGATTTCATGTTGCTCACTAATAAAGTTATGAATGAATCTTCGAATTGCCGAGGTGTCGGATTTACATTACGGACCCCATGACTTCTAATTTGGCCAAACAAATTTTCAAGTGGATCTTGATTACAAAAACGCGTGTTGAAAAATCTAAAATCATATTTTTTATTAAGTATATTCCAAATTTTTTGAAATCCATCTATAGTGAATAACCAATTTTTTAAACTTGGGACATTTTTTTGAATTTTATGCGTTACCTTATCTATAAATGTCATGTTTCGAAGTACATTTTTCGCATTTGCCCAGAATTCATGATGGACACTCTTTTCCGTTACGGGAGATTGCAAATTATTATCCACTGTAACACTATTAACTGAGTTAACACCATTAACGGAGTCGAACAAGTCATTGAAGAAATTCACGATTTCCGCAGTTGCAATTCCTTCTTCGAAGTCAATTTTAAGCGTTTGATCCTTAATTTGTGTAGTACCTGCAAAAGTAAAAATAATTTATTAGACTGGAATGTGTATATGTATGAGTATAAGTGTAACTGTGTGTTTATGTCCGCGATGTGGTGACCTCGGGGTACCATAGATGCGTTAAGGTAAATGTCCCAGTGGCCGGACACATTGGAAAAAATATTTACTATTTATTTGAACAATTAAAAATAAAAATAATAATCAAACACTCAAAAATTAATATATATTATGCGGACAAGCAAGATCCAGTCTTGACCGTTTACGGCGTTTTCCCTTGTTTGATTGTATCTTACACGGTCGTATAATCTGATACTTAGTGTAAAAATAATAATTATTGTAAAAAAAACTTTAATATTTAACGATTAATTTGGAAAAAGCTTATTTTCATTTTTAATTGTTCAAATAAATAGTAAATATTTTTCTCCAATGTGTCCGGCCACTGGGACGTTTACCTTAGGCCCAAGGAATTGCGCGGATCACTTCCCCCTGCGGCCGTGTTAATATTATAACATGCAATTACCTTGCTTTGGCTTGCTGACTTGTTCTCGCTGTATCTCGCTGTCGACGGGAAAGTGCCGGGAAGGATCCGCGACGACCGCGACGTGATCGCGATCGGAGAAAGGCGGCTGGCGGCCGAGAACTCGTGTACTCGTGTAAAGCGGGCCACACGAACCACAAAAGAAACTAACGAATAGAATGTAACGGCCGAATAGCATGCTATCCGACAAGAAAACGTGGCGTCTAAGAAAAATGTGATGCACAATCCAGCACAACTGAGTACGACAACCGACTCAGGAAATGTCAGCCATAAGACCGTGCCAGCAACTATCCCCACTCCATGTCACGTGACCGATTTTAGTTCCATTTTCCGGGTCATGGTGCAGATGGCGATAATGTACATCCGTCCACCGTTTTAGCATGGGAGTTTGTACCCCCTGGTTCTAGTGCGAGCCTTTCTATTGCCTCAGCATGATTCGGTTCATGGGTGTTAACATGCTGTACATCGTACATATACTGGATACGTTTAAGCTACTCTTTAGTCCTTCTTACTATTTTTCTTGTCATCTGCGTATATGCGAGCTTACTATATTTATCTGTCAATCCTTCGCGAGGGACGAGTAGCATGCTTTGATCTCATTCTTCATCTCTAATTTCTTCATTTATCTATTTCGTCCTTCGCGCGGGATCATCACGTTTACTTTTCCTTCACATATCGCACGATGTACATCCGCAATATTATTACTGTTTTTTATATTTATATTTTTATTTTTGTTTGCATTTTGTTATTTTCTTATGTAGCCTTCATTTGTATGCATTTATACATTAATTATTCATGTATTGCCTAAAGCCTATTGACTATGGCATAATAAATAATCAATCAATCAATCAATCTCTCTCTCTCTCTCTCTCTCTCTCTCTCTCTCTCTCTCTCTCTCTCTCTCTCTCTCTCTCTCTCTCTCTCATACACGGGACATAGGGTGCGTTCCACTTATCGCTCGCAACGCTCGTGGAATCATTTCATCCTTGTTGTTTATCAAATGTTAAACAAGGACGAAATGATGCTCGCGAGCGTTGTGAGCGATAAGTGGAACGCACCCATAACAAAAATATTACCTAACCTCTCTAATGTAACTCTCAAAAACATATTAAAAATAATAAGAATTTAATGAAAATAGGTGCAAATAATGCTTTACATATTTAGAAAGAACTTTTTCGAAGACTGAAGTGATTTATCTTTATAGTTATCAAGAAATTGTAAAAATAAAACAGGACTACATTTATTATTGTCACATTTCAACGTGGATAATAACGTATTTAGATTTCAATTGTACCAACTTTTTTTAAGCCTTAAGAAACAGTAATTGAATGCATTCTACATATTTATTTGCTAAAACTCGTTTATTTCACGCGACGAAAATCTAACCCTGGCTCTCCTCCTGCCGAGCCACCCGCTCCGCAGCGAAACGTCAACCACACACCTTAAGCCTTAATATATCTATAATAATTTATTTATCAAATTATTATTTAAAGTTATTTTTATCGTCTTGGGCACATCTGTCTTTTGTAATATTTGCATTTTAACACAATAGTTGCGTCTTAATGACTTCTTTAATCATATTTATAAAATGTATTTGGTAATTATTTAGATAAACGCGTACCCCCCTCCAATAACATTAACCTTGATATAACCCTGAGTAACTTTTATTTATAACTTAATCGTCGGTCATTGCTTATTTAAAAGTTGAGAACAAAAAAGTTCGAGAAATATAATAGTTTAATTGTGTCAGTGCTAAGGGAAGTAATTTACTGATATGTGTGTATAGACAGACCGTACAATAAGAGACCTTCTTGTTTTGCCACTGCGACGCGCGACGTCTCTTCGGTCGCGGAGCGGTTCGGCGCGACGGGAGAACGACCCCAATCTAGACCGGGTGGCAGAGCCCTTCGAAACTCCAAAAAAACTACACGCGAAATTGTTGGGCGCCAGGTGTGGAGAAGGCCACATTACCTTTGTCTCGAAACGCTAAATACTCTCAGTTGCTCTCAATACTTGAATTACTCGCAATACTCTCACGGGCTCCGGCCGGTCGCGACAGCTGCTCAGTTTAGTCGGTCAAAGGTCGGGGTTCAGCGGATGGCCGAGTCTAGAGGAGTTGGCTGTGGTTAGGCAGCGTCGAAATACACCAAACTTCGTTCGTAACTGATATAATATAAGATCACAACACAAAGCATATCAAAAGGTCATAATATCACGTATAATAACACTAGGGAGAATCCCGACTGGATGGATACATCATCTGGGCCCGTAACTGCGTCGGTACAGAACGCGAGATAATATTTACGAAAACGCTTGATCGTGTTTACTCCACGGGAGTCACGCTCCGTTCGCGTGAGGTTCTAACGAGGGCGTGATCAACTATTCCCCGCCGAAAGCCTGCCAAGGGCAACCATCCACGATACGCAATACTTCGGGCCCTTCAGGGCCCTAGGGCCTCTGCCCAGACGAATAGACGGCTTATAATCCGAGTGGTACTCTCCGACGAAATAAAAATAAGTGTGACGTTATGTGTTCCGTCAGTTTCTATCGTAGGGCCAAGTATGCCCCGATCCTGAGATCCATCATTAGGACCACATCCACCACGTCACACCGAATAGGAAACAATTACTTAAAATGACTCTACTTTATATCCGCGCAGAGAGACTACGCGCCAGAGAACGCTACGCGCTGCTAGAAATCGTCCGCCCCAGAAATAATGCACGCGAACGGAGAGTTCTCGTGAAAGGAACGGTACTCGCCGAATCCGTACCTCCCGCGGGGGAATTGATGTATACGCAAAATACGTCTTTCTCGCCGAATAAACGACGCGCGCCAAGTTAGTAAGTTCCGCCAAATGAACGGTACACGCGGAATAAGTATCTCTCGCCGGATAGACGATGCACGCAAAAGTAGTATGCCTCGCAGAACCCACGAACCCCGCAAAATAAAAGTAATTCTCGCCAAAGGAACAATATACACAAAATAAGGATTTCTCGTAGAACAAACGGTACCCGCAAAATAAATGTTTCTCTCTGAGGGAACGATACACGTAAAACAAAGGTTCCTCGCAAGATAACGCGATACACGCAAAATAGGGATTTCTCGCAAAAGAAACGATACACGCAAAATAAGAATTTCTCGCAAAATAAACGATACGCGCAAAATAAGGAGTTCTCGCAAAATAAATGATACACGCAAAATAAGGGTTTCTCGCAAAATAAACGATACACGCAAAATAAGGAGTTCTCGCAAAATAAACGATACACGCAAAATAAAGGTTTCTCGCAAACTAAACAATACACGCAAAATATTAGTACATTTCATTTAAATTTGTTTGTTCATAACTTTTAAATAATGACCGACGATAAGTTATAAGAAAAAGTTACTCAGGACAACACATGTCAAGGTTAAAGGAGGAGAGTACGTTAATCTAAAAAATTACCATATTTTTTAACATTTTGTTCGATTTTATTTTAATAATAATTGTTGAATCACGCGAATGTTTATTAAGAAAATTTAATAAAATATAAATTATATTTAGTTTGGTAAATTACACTTAATTAAAATATGTTAGTTTCGCTCTTTTCGCAAAAATATTTATAAAAATATTTAATTAATAATTTATTAATTTAATTTTCTAAATTTTTGTATGGTTTTTTTCAATGAAAAAAATGAGTAAATATTTTTTATATTGATAAGAAAGAACTTGCTAAATCTATAATAGGTTACCATGCAAACGTTTTATATATAAGTTTTATCCATTATTAATTTTTAGGTGAACCATTTGGCAATATACAAACCAAAATCGGACTCGTAAGTCTTCTTTCAAAATATAGGTTTAAACCGCATTCCCAGACTGCGGTACCTTTCATTTTCAACGAAAAATCTTTCGGCCTCGCAGTGAAGAGTGGTGTATACCTCGTTATCGAGCCACGATAAAATAATTGTGCTCTTACGTGAATTAAAAATATTTCTATTTTTGGCTTATATTTGAAGAATGTACAAGGTGTCTCAAGTGTTTTTTAACAGCCAAATTGCAGTATATATGTTTGCGAGTAAACGTAAAAAAACTGTTACATACACATGAAACAGTTATTTTTGAAAATATTAATTAGAGGAAGATGGAGTAATTCGAACCACTCTAAACCTTTTATAAGATAACTTGAAAACTATTAAATATAACTAAACTTTGTTCTTGTTGAGTTGTAATGCTAAATTTTACAACGTGATTCTAACAAATTTTGTTTATTTATATTAAGTTTAATGTTATAACATTTGAAGGTAGATTTTTATAGAGTAATTTGAACCACGTTGGGTGATACACTTTATTAATTTTTGCAAAAAATAATTTGTTTCGTATTTTAATGCATATTAATAATGAAATATAGTCTATAATAATTATTATATTACATATTTATTATATTCTAATTTATTACATACTTTAATTTTTGCACGTTTTGTAACAATATCATACAAATATATGTAACAAGTTCAAACCTCATACCTAGACTGCAGTGCCGTTTATTTTCAACGAAAATTATTTGCTCTCGCAGTAAAAAGCGGTACATATGTTATTATCGAACCACGATAAAATAATTGCGCTCTTCCTATATTTTTCTAATAATTTAAATATTGAAACTATTTTGTACTATATGTTTTCTAATTACTTATATGTAATTACCAACAATATATTAATAACCAATAATAAATTAAAGGAGTATTTTGATTTGAAAGGTCGTGAAAATAGGTATTTTTCATGAATTTTTTGTAGGAAAACGGAGAAACCGAATAACGTTAAACTTTTCATGTTCTTTTAACTTTATTTTGAGAATATATTTTTATTTATTAAGTAACAAAAATGCTCTTTTTTTATGTTATATCCTGTTTACTAGAATAAGTATAAATGACAGACGATGTAAATGATTCTAACTGTTCTAGGTATCAGAAACGCAAAAACCAAAAATTTTCTTATTCAGAAGAAGTGTGACTGCCGTCTGAACTAGAATAAACATTATACGTTTATTAATTTTTTTCTTTTAATAAAATAATTCCAAAATTTTGAAAAAAGTTATAATATTTTTAATAAAAAGGCCGCCAAAATGGAAATATTTAGTTTAGTTCTAGTTCAGACGATAGCCACACTTTTCCTGAATAAAAAATTTTTGGTTTTACCGAGCGAAACAACGTAGTTGAGTTGCACTTTCTTAGGCGGCGCGTCGGAAAATGCGTCCCTAGATATCCTTTAATGAGGGCTGAGACAAAGCCGCCATTAATGGGAGCGGAAGTGACGGCAGGCATATTACGCGTCACTTTTGAATAAAATAAAATAACTGTATCGAAAATATGTCTACATAAATTCAATTCAAATTGAGGAATTAATTCAATTAAATTGAAGCAATAAATAAAATTTAATTAAATAAAATAAATTCAGTAAATTAAGAAATTGAGTAAATAGTAACAAACAATAAATACTGATAAATTTAATGTATCACAAAAAGTTAATAAATGCAGTAAACAATGCAATAAATAATTTTTTGTATAAATTTAAAAGTTTTTATATAACAAATTTGTAAATTTAATAAATAAATAAAAAAACAGAACAATTTTAAAAATCATTTTTATACTAAAAATGTGTTGACGCGATAGTCTGAGCAAATGTATATTATTAACTTCCAGCTCTGAAAATTAAAACTTTTTAGAAAATAAGGAAAATATTACGATCAGTAGTTTAATTAACAAAAATTGTATTCATAATACATCTCCATGTTTTGAGGGTTCAGAAAGAGGATTTGTAATCCAATGGGTTCAGTAGTTTTTAAATAATTTAAGAATAAAATAAAGAAAACATTTTTATTTCTTTAATAAGACAAAAGCGTGATTTCTTGAGAGAAGTATTAGTTTTTGCTTCCCTCAAATAAGACAAATATGAACAATTTTCTGACAATTTGAAATAATATGTACAATTTAAAATTATTTATAATTAAACGAAATTTAAATTATAGACATTTTTGTTCGTGTTCAAAAAACGCAAAAAATTATGAATACAAAAAATCTTGTTGATTTTAATGTTGAAAATTCATGTATGACGAATAATAATGGTCTGCATGATTTGATTTACACGTTCTTGGGATATTTTTGCCTGAAAATAACAATAAAAATGAATTAATGAAAATTGAATATTATTAATAAATAATATTAATAACAAATGAAACATGCAGGTATCTTCAATATACTCTTCTAAAATGAAATCAAAGTAATATCATTTACTTGCCAATCTTTTTATGATTATTATTCGAATAGTATAAATAATTACCTAAAATAGTTGTAAGTAAAGATAAAGGAAGAGTTGGCTGGTCAAAACGATTGGGAACTGCTGTTGGCTTTAATTTTTTTTCCCAATTTTTTGTGCATTTTCCCACATTTTATCCAAAAAATGTTTCTAGAATAAAAAATAAGTTAAATATAAATTAAATATAAGTAAAAACTCAAATCACAAAAAACTTGAATATACTTATTTCACATAATGTTGAATACATTTTAGGAGACCAGTTATCACGCCCCACATTTTTTATCCATTTTGCTCTTCGGTTCGGAGAGGTAGGGAAATGGCACATTTTGAAGCCTTTTTTACTTGAATTGCCACAATTAACTGCTTCGCAATATCGCATTTTCTAAAATAATTTATATTTATCAATATTAGTTAATTTGATGATTTATAGTTGAAATTATGTATTCTCATTTCAGTGTTAAATGATAATATAAAATCAATTGTAATAAAATTGGACTTATTAAGTATGTACAATACTTACACTTTTATTTTTTCTCACTTTATCAGTTATAATATTTCTTATATTTCTTCTTGCCTCTTTTTAGAGGACAATACGGCCTGTTTTGATCACTTCCCCTGCGGCCATTAGTGACATATACTATACACTAGCTATATACTATCTTTACTAAAATATACTCAAAGCGGAAGTATCCCATTAATGGCGGACGACCAATCTGCATCCTGCACCTTCGGTGTCTTATCCCTCATTAAAGGATCCCTATGCGTCCCCACGAAAAAGGCCAGGAAGCCTTTGGCCTCTCTCAGGTTTCTCTCTAGTGCGGCACTGACCACAGGGGTGAAAGTAGTAGAAAAAGGGGAGAAACGTCATGGCGGCAGGGCCAGGCAGGAATGGGAAGCCGAAGCAAGTCGAAGACTGTCGATCGGGCACGTCCAGTCAAAATACGATTAGACCTAGAAAAAATTGCAACACAAGGTTTTATTACGTCATTGTGTTCAGAAAAATATACTGAACAACATATTCAAATTCCGCCATTTTCCGTTATCCCTAAGTATGTTTTTTATTAACAACTTATAAACAAATTCATTTTTCTCCACAAATACGATGAATTTTGAAATTTTTGTAGAGATCAAAGTTGTAGAACAGACAAATATCTACAAAAAATGTGCTTATGAATTTTTTGAAATATCTCATATTATTTGAGATATTTGCAACAAGAACTACTAGGCTACGCGCGGAGCGGAGTGGAGAGTTCTAAGCACACGGCAGTCTCTACCGGTCGCTGCTAGTTCTCTAGGTTCTACAAGGAACTTGAGTTGGTTCTCGATACTAGTATATGTGTCTATGTACACCCACACACACACACACACACACACACACACACACACACACACACACACACACACACACACACACACACACACACACACACACACACATATACATATATGGGACAATCCACGTCACTTTTACCCCCCTCTGTCCAAAATTGGTATGGACGGATTTTAATGACTAAGGGCGGAAAATGTTCGTCTTGAAAAGAACTTTCGAAAGGCGTGTGGCATATATGCGCAATTCAACATGGCGTCATCTGGCTATAACTCGGAAACGGCTCATTTCCGGACCTATGTTTGTATGAACTTTTTTGCTTGTTTTTGGGTCCCGAATCACCTCCCGAAATGGAGTAGGCGATTTTTCGGACACCCTGTATACATATATATATGTGTGTGTGTGTGTGTGTGTGTGTGTGTGTGTGTGTGTGTGTGTGTGTGTGTGTGTGTGTGTGTGTGTGTGTGTGTGTGTGTGTGTGTGTGTGTGTGTGTGTGTGTGTGTGTGTACATAGACACATAGGCCGGTATTCATAGTTATTTAAGACCGTCTTAAGTTCAATCTTAAGATGTCATGAACCAATCACAGAGCCGTATTAGCGTCTTAAGACATTACTTAAGACGATCTTGAAGACTATGAATACCGGACATATACTAGTATCGAGAACCAACTTAAGTTCCTTGTAGAACCTAGAGAACTAGCAGCGACCGGTAGAGACTGCCGTGTGCTTGTTAGAACTCTCCGCTCCGCTCCGCGCGTAGCCTATAGTAGCTCTTGTTGCAAATATCTCAAATAATATGAGATATTTCAAAAAATTCATAAAAACATTTTTTGTAGATATTGGTCTGTTCTACAACTTTAATCTCTACAAAAATTTCAAAATTCATCGTATTTGTGGAAAAAAACGAATTTGTTTATAAATTGTTAATAAAAAACTTAGGGATAGCGGAAAATGACGGAATTTGAATATGTTGTTCAGTATATTTTTCTGCACACAATGACGTAATAAAACCTTGTGTTGCAATTTTTTCTAGGTACCCCCCCTTTTTTCCGTATTTTGACTGGACTAGAAGTCGAAAAGGAAAAGTGAAACTGAAGTGCCGTTGTTGTAATGTTCGGTGTGAATTGTGAAAAACACGGATCCCGAGTGACGACGTTCCTAATATTCCTCCGAGATAATCTCGCGTTCGCTGCTGTTGCACGTGTTCTGAGTTCGCCCTCGTACGAGAGATATCCTGTCGAAGGACAGATTTCTTGAGATATAATCGCTGCTGCACATATTCGGAGATTCGCTCTCGTAGAGAGATTCCCTGGCGAAGGACAGATTTTGTGAGACCGCTGCTGCACGTGTTCTGAGATTCGCCATCAAATCACCCTATATTTGTAAGCACAAATATATATATATATATATATATATATATATATATATATATATATATAATAATATATATATATATATATATATATATAACCATGTACTGATTTGTTTACTGTTCACATTTGTTTTATATACAATCTGAAACTGTATCAATTAATGAAATGCATATATTTCAGATGAACGAAAAGGTGAATGTACCAAACTGTTACAGGAAGGGAGGACACTTTTGCCTCATTCGTACAGTGGCACAACAGTGTGATGTCGAAGGTAAATTTCCTTTGTTAAATTTGCCTAATTTTTTACTTTTTTACTTCAATTTATAATTTTTTAAATTGGCAATATTTAACGTGTGAATGTAATTGTATCATTACAGACTGCTGCTGGTACTAAGGCGATACATTTTCCCGGAGAAATTTGAGGAACAAGAGAAAATATTTACTTTACACTTTCTTTTGGGGTTAATATCATTTGATAACTTGTTGTATACGATGCCTTCGCAAAAAAAATTTTCTTGCAAATTTCCCAATTGTGCCAACAGCTATTATTGGTCGAAAGGTAAAGCTAATACAGTCATAAATAAACGCTTTTATAGATTTCCACAAAATTCTGACATTTCTACGAAATGGAAATTGATTTGTGGCATCGATATCACTATTAATTGCCGGAATATGTACCTTTGCGAAGATCATTTTCAGAAAAAAGATTTTGTTAACTGTACAAAACATCTGTTGAACCCAAATGTCATACCGAAACACATTGATATGTCAAACAATTTAGTCATAGAAGTTGCTGCTTTTGACTGCCAGTCAATAATGACTGAAACATCTTCTGTCGCTTGTATCGATTTAAATAACGATTTGAATAACGATTTAAATCCCAATTTAAATAAAGATTTAAATAAAGATTTAAATATCGATTTAAATAAAGATTTGAATAACGATTTAAATCACAATGAGGTTAAATCACCACGAGAAAGAATCATGTACTCGATTTATCGGAAAACTTCGGTAGAACTGTGTAAAATAAAAAAGAAATTAAGTGACGAAAAGAATGCTTTAAAACAATTAAAAAATTTATACAATAACATAAATATGTGTGATACTTTTGTGAATAGTGATACTGTTTCTGATGAAACTCCTGCTAATTTTTATGACAATAGCAAATTTCAAAATGTTCATGATAGTAACGACAGTCAATTTGGAAATAATTTAGAATCAAATTTAGGTAATACAGACAATAGCGAAAACAGGCCTATTTGCATCTGTGACAAGAAAGATTGTACACATAGACAAAGCATTTCTTCAAATGAGTTGCAATCACCTAGTGTTTCTACAAAACCTACAAAAAAAAGAAGATGCGGATTTTTAACGCAAGCAGGAGTTACGTCAAAGACGATGACACCACGAGAAAGAATCATGTACTCGATTTATCGAAAAACTTTGGTAGAACTGTGTAAAATAAAAAAGAAATTAAGTGACGAAAGGAATGCTTTAAAACAATTAAAAAATCTGTACAATAAACGGCAGAGTTCACTCAACTTATAGATGATCTCTTTGATTCTTTAAATGGTTCAACAATAAATCCAGATAATGGCAAGAGGTATAGATGTTGTTTGCAAGACGGCTCGTTTTTAAGTAATACTTGTGACAGCGAGGGCGAAAGTGAACCATTAGAGAACACTAGTGACTGTACTTTTTCATGGGTCGATTTTGAAAATTTAAACACTGAGGCCTCTCAAGCTCTTTCTTACGTGTCAAGTTATCTTTTAAAAAGGTTACAACTTCCTGATGAAAATTGTTCAAAATGTAAAATTGATTTGTTTTGTACACAACAAGAACAACATCATCTGTACACGGTTTTTAAGGAATATTCAGAAAAAGATTCGTTAACGTATCCAAGTAATCAAGTGATTACGTTAATACAAAACGTACACAATAAATTATTTCACTTTTGCGATGAAAATGGACATAAGTCAAACTTAGAATCAGCTTTTAAAAAAATATTTTTCAATAACTACAGCAGTGATTTCTGTAGCAATCATCGATGTGATAATATAATCGTCGAAAATAGTTTAGCGTTTTTAATACATAAGTATGTTAAAGATAAGAAAAAACCGGTACAGGGGTAACTTCAGGCCATTACGAAAAAATTAAGCAATTTAAATCATTGTGATTTAGTTGCATTTTCTGTTTATTTGCATTTTTAGTTTCTCTTTGATGTATTTGGCTTTCGAACTCTTTAATTCTACAGTTTTTTATTTTTTCCACTTATTATAGAATTGTATATTCTGTTTTGTGTTCTATTATTACAGACTTTATTTCGAAATCAAAATGTATTTTATGTTACACACACTTTGAAATAAAAATGTATTTCATGTTCAACTTTGAAATTAAAATGTATTTGATGTTACACACTTTGAAATAAAAATGTATTTCATGTTAGAAATAAAATAAAAATGTATTTTATTTTATATACAATTAATTTGTTCTTTATTGCGCATTCCCTCATTTATTGACAAAAATAACATATTTATTAACATATATTATTCTATATTATTTACAGCTTATATTAGTAGGAGAGCCGGCTGCACAAAACCCTCCCTCATCGAACATCCGGCTGAATTTTATTCGAATAGATAGCTTTTTTAGTGGTTAACCCTGTGCCGGGTTTTATATGCCCTGAAACTTGACCGAAGTGTTAAAAAAAGGTCACTTCCGGTATGATTTTTTGAGATGAAACCCCCTTAAAGAACATCCGGCTGAAACTTGTGCCAATCGATTCAGGATGTCAAGCACTTTGATAAAAAAATATGCTGCCACCCCCCACCTTGACAGGAACCATGGCAGCAACCCTTAAACGTGACATATTTCCGTACCGTACCTCCCTCACAAAACATCCAATTTTTTCTTTTTGGAAATGTAGCTCAAACATTCCTGAACATAAAAAAACAATGCTGCCATCGCTGGCCTTGACCAAAAATTTTTGTGCCACCTGTAAGTCGCGCGACTTTTAGCTGCCAATTTGTAACGGGTCAATACTTCCTTCACAGAACATACGATTTTTTTTTTTTTTTTTTTTTTAGAAATGTAGCTCGAACATTTCTAAACATAAAAAAACAATGCTGCCATCGCTGGCCTTGACCAAAAATTTTTGTGCCACCCTCATTGGAGAATAGTATAATATGGCCAATCCTAACCGATAGGGTATAGATGCGCCAATATAAGATGAAGAAGAAGAAGAAGAAGACAGGTGTAACAGTTTCGAGGATGCGCAGTCGTCATTTTTTTTTACCAATCAGAACTTTATCCAAGATGCCAAAAGCAATATGGCTCCTCCCATATTATTGAAAAGTACAGTTAAAGGTTATATTGTATGATATTAGATTATATTGTGTGATATTAGATATTCTATTTTTGCGGAGAAACTATGCCAACGTGCTGTATAAAAAATTGTAAGAATCGTAAGAATCATAATGAGACGAAAGGAATTAAGTATTTTATTTTTCCTAAAGAAACATCTATTTGTCAGCAATGGCTTAATGCCTGCCAAAGAAAAGAAACGGAAATGAAAGTTGATTCGAGTAAGTTAATGTAAAGAAAATGATAATTAAGTTAATGTTTTAACTTCCAACTCGATACAATGTTATTATTACAAGTGTTATACTATGATATAATATGCTTGCAGCAAGGATATGCGCAATCCATTTTGATGAAAATTGTTTGGTGCTTGAGAAGACAAAACCACGATTACAAAATAAACCAGCTAAAGAAGTATTAGGGTTAAAAGAGGGGATCTGTTCCAACATTAAATCTAGAAACAAAGCGAAAAGATATAATGTCGCAGAGCAAAGAAGACAACAAAAAAATTAAAGTACCGTGAGTATTTTAACATGTGTGTATCTATATATATAAATGTAGAAATAAATTAAGCAATAAGGAAAATGTACAAAATGTAAAATAAAAACATGTTCTGGAAGAATTGCATTCCTTTATTTATAATTGTTTTAATATAATATTACTCCTACACTTTCTTTTATATTACAATCAATTACACGTCTCTACAACTTAGAATGGTGCTCATAGTTCAATCTTAGATTTCAGATTACAGAAAAGCTTATCTTAAGATGCTGCAAAGACTATTTTATTATAGCATTTTATAATAAACTTAAGACGATTTTAAATATAACATTGTGTCAGGAATATTGTTCTTACAGTTTGCAATACGAGTAATCATTTCTATATACTTCCTTATTAATAACGTTTTCTAATTCCTTATTTGCAATATTTATTCTTCATTTACTTATTAATGTAGAAATTGTTTTTTTATCATTAGTATATTATGTATTATATTCTTTTTATTAATTTGTGAGGTTTCGTATTATATTTACAAATGTTTTATTTTTCTTTGCATTTTTGTCACAAACTGTGACTAAGGCTGCATTTAAATGTGGCGCCACATTTTGGATAAACATTGATTGGCTGTCGTATTCTCCGGCCGCCATTATGCGCAATGTTGGTTACACCTGTCTTCTGATGAAAAGATGGGCGCGTTCAGTAGAACAAACCGATCAGTAGCGATCGAACGTGATTGGCTTTTACTTTTAGACCGAGCAAATCAGCGTAGCGTGTTGATAAGACGATACTCAACAGTTTTGTCTACTGAACGCGGCCGATCAGGCCGATGATCTTCTCTTATATGTTCTGTGCACTGACCTCGCGTCCTCGCCAGACTGCCAGACTTTGTCGCAGTTTGTCGTGGTTTGTCGCTTGGTATTAATACATTAAACTGCGTCGCACCTTGATTAACGTATCTGGATTACTGTGGCTTGATATTATATTTTGCGTTGAAAATGGCCGCAATTTTACGTGTAAAACGTAAAAATACCGACGTTCCATTGGACACGCTGGTCATCGCGTGCAAACGTCCGAAAACTGAGGTCTCGCGTTCGGATACCCCAACTTTGGAGACTGTCGCTCAGTTTGCCGGCACACTCACAGATCCGGTGAGAATCTAATGATTTTTATCCTCATTAACACAATTAACCGCGACCCAACGATCGCAAATTTTCTCCTGTAGACGTATGTACTCCACTGGGAAAGAATAGGTTATCTTTTAGGTTAGGATAGTTGTAAGTTAATTGTGAGCAGGTAAAAAAAAAATAGAAATAAGGTCTATATTCAAGGTTTAATAGGTTTAATAAATTAAAAATTGAAGGAAATAAAATGGACTAATGAACTGAGCTAGTTATTGGTGTCAGTTATGTATTTTAATTTAAATAAAAATGAACAAAGGGTCTGTTTTCTATTGCTAAACTGGCTGCACTAGTTCAGAGTTTATCTCTTTTACTCCACATTGTAGGGAATTCAGCAGCAAAAAACAGACCCTAGGTTATCTTCAGTGATTCGACAATCAAGAACAATAGTTATCATAACAATAAGACGTTAGAATCATAAAGTCATAAAGTATGAGCGCAAGTTGGCATTTGTTGCAAAGGTTACAAATTCCAAGTTACAAATTATTGAAATAGTACAGCAGTTTGTGTACTTAACCATTGCAGCAAGTTCCAACTTGTGTTCATACTTTATAATTCTAACAACTTATTGTTATAATATATAGTTAAATTGTGAAGTAAAGAATTAGTAAAATAAGGATAAATTCTTAATCATATTATATGTTATATATGTTTAATCATATTTAATATGTTATATATGTTAATATTATTATAAACCGTATGAATAAGAAACTAATAAAAATTGAATGTTGAATATATTTTTCAGACTGAGGACGTCACGAAGCATGTGGCCAAAATTCTACCTAAAATAAAAGCAGAAAATTACCAAGCCGGTGTCAAAAGGCCATTCGACTATGACTATCCTGCAAATGTTTCTGGAAAGATACCCAAATGGACAGACGAGGACTCAACGACAGAAAGATACAAAGTTATCGATTGCCAGCATTCTCTGGATACGTCAAACGAGGAAGAGCTTAAGGATAAGTGGGTGACGCTCGTAGAAGTGGAGGATTGCTGGAGTATTTCCCGTCTAACAAGTCACACTGAAGCAGTAAGTTATGTAACAATCAATTTTTTGCATAAAAGAAACTCGCTCTCTGACGTGTAGGGGGAGTCCGGAAGACTTGACCATAGAGGAGAGTTGAACCACTTCAAATATCTCGTTCAAATTTTGAACAAAGAGCTCAATCCGAGCACGTTAAAACACGTTTGTCTCAATCACAGTCGAAACGCACTACCAAGCGTCATGTTGTCACGTGCTCGGATTGAGCTCTTTGTTCAAAATTTGAACGAGATATTTGGTTCAACTCTCCTCTATGGTCAAGTCTCCCAGACTCCCCCTACAATATATATGCTGTAGTAAAAAATTAGTTTCATATATTAAAAATAAATCGAGTATGGCGGACATAAATAAGGAATTATGCAAAAATGAAGTAGCCTTTCAAACAGAGAGGTAGAAAATAAAAGTAGACAATTTTTTACAATGTATGCACATGTACGAAATAAATTAAAAGTAGGAATACATGAAGTAAAATGTGAAATATTTGAAATATTTGAAGTGAAATGTGTGTATGTAGGTATATAAAACATATAAACAAATCTAAACGGTATGTTTCAGGATATTGCAGATTATGTGTATGATATATATTATGCGCAAACCTCTGACAACGTATTTGACATGTTTGACAGCAATAATATACTTGTGAAGCGGCCAGAATACGACTCAGATGTGGGTGTTGAAGACGAAGATGATTCCTCAGATTCCAATGCAGAATCACATTGGAAAAATGATTATCCTGATACAGATCCAGATCGTTCATCTCGCGATGATGATTCTGACGATAATTTCGACATATATAACGACGCTCACAAGTTATACTATTCTACACAGCATGAATTCAGCTATGGAAGAAGACAGGAATTGGAGAGTAACTCCGACAGTGATTTGTCAAATACTGAAAGTAACTCTTCAGATAAGGAAGAAAGATCGTCGAATGAAAAAATATCAGATATTGAAGAAATATCAGACAATGAAGGGGTGAAAGATATATAAATACATTGTCAATAAATTATAAAAACGCGTGATTATAAAACACTTATATGTTGAATAGCATATTTTAGTTTCTTTAATCTTCGCGTTTCTCTTTGTAAAAAAAAAGTGAATTATAAATGGCATAAAGTTTTATTTGTATATATTTGTCTATATATATTTATTACAGACTTCTCGCATGTAAAATCCGTCTATCAAAATAAAAATGGCAAAAGAAGTAAGCCTAGAGACGAGAGGATCGATCACGTAAAATCAAATGAAAAAAATCCAATCTCCGATGGTTTTACGGACCGAAAAGTTGAGTAGAGAAATGATTGTGAATGCAACTATAAAAGTTAAAAAAAAAGACCACGAGAACGATTTCGACTAGTTTCGCGAAAAGATCCGCGTGCGTTTGCTTCCATGAGAAGATTAAGCGATCGATCCCCCGGAAGGATGGTGCGGGATGTGCCTGTGTTGTTGAAGAAAGAATTTACTTGTCGTCGTGGATATGGCATGTAATGATATACACCAGATTTATAGCGTATTATAACAAGTTGTTGGAAGTACCAGTTGCGTGGATTTATAAATTTTCTTCGTCGTACATACAAGCACGCACACACGTACATACACACGCACACACAAGTTCGGTCCGCGATTAACAACGTAACGTTTAACAAAAGGTGTTTTCGCGGATCGAAGAAAATTACCTCGAAATCGTCTATAATTATCGGGAACGAGGGGGGGGGGGAAGAGGGCGGAGGGAATAAATCCGGTCGATGTGACGAGATTACTTGTCTCTTGCAGGAGATTCTTCTCGCGATTTCACGCCTCGAAGTCTCTCTCACGCCGTGGAATTCGCCGCGCGGACAACGGGGGGTCGGCATGTTTCTTATGTTTTTTATTCTTTTTAATTAATTAACGAGCTCGTCGTATGATATGAGTAGTACATTGCGTATACACGTAACACTGGCCTTAATTCTAATTTATATTACATTCACACGCGCCCTGCGACGAGGGGGGGATGCTCGCTCCGCTTCGCGAGCACGTACGATGATTTTGATTTAGAGTGCACGGAGTGCCGAGTGCGCCGATAAAAATCCAAATATTAACGCCGATAAGCGAAGGCGTTTGGAGATCGTCGGCCTTTCTGTCGCAAAATTGTATTTGTTGCAACATATATATACGAGACATCCCAATAGGAGTTTCCTAAATATTTCTACGAAATTTTAAGTCTTCGATGAATTTAAGGAGTCGAGCTTTCCTTAATCATTTATTTAAATAAAAACATTACATTTATGAATATTAAATTATCTTTGTCATTAAAAATATATTTTTTCCGACTGAGCAGCTTAAAAAATTAACAAAATCTTGCACGACTCCTGATTCGATCTATAAAGTTTAATTTGTGTTATCGAAGTATTTAATATTAAAAGTATAAAGAATATTAAATTTAATATATTAAATTTTTCCGTCTTTTTCTCTTAGCTCTTTTCTTTTTTTTAAACGCTGTGATAAATAAATACAATAGCTAGCAAGGAAATTTTTTTGCCATTAATTCTTTCGTTTTTATGATATGACTCTGATAAATGCACTTTAAATTCTCTCAATGGATATTTATCGACGCATTCACGTTATTATTCGCAAACGCGGGCGCAATTTTCGCGGACATGCGTAACCATTTTTTATTTATATATATAATATATATATTAAATGTCATACATTGCGCAACGTAACTTAGCAGATTCACAAGCTGAGATTGGTATCATTCATCAGGATCGTTTACTACCGCTCCGTAATACTCTACTCGCCTACTGTACAACATTTTACACTCATCGTATTCGTTCGTTAAGGTAATGTCGATTATTAACGCTACGAGATTATTGGAGAGTCATGAGATTGCACAGCAACGCCCGAATCGATCGATCGTGTTGGCGTCGAGCCCAGTCGTTTTTTTTCTTTCTCCACTTTATTCTTCGCCAATTATTATATGTACAGGACGACGGCGGCGTCTCGCCGATTCTTTCCGGCACTCTCAAAAATTGTCCCTCAAGAATATCGAAACGACGCGACGATCGCCAAAAAAGATCGCTTGCAATCAGAGCCATGTATATGTATAAAATATGCTGGGTATAATTTAGATATAACTTAATTTATGTCGAAAGGCCTTTTTATTTGTGAAACATTCTCGAACTGATTCTTGAATTTTCAATTAAGAGACAAAATGAAGAATAAACGATAAAGAAAAAAGAAGTAGTACGTAATATAGAAAACAGATATGTAAATATATTATACTACAAATTAATTTAGGTAATGAGAAATAAACAATACTAACTTATCGCGAAAGAATTAAGCTTCTTTCTTAAAATAATTTAGATTTTATTTTGTTATCATGTTATATGTAGATTTAATAATATGTCTAACTGTGTGTCATGACTCTGTTTGCAACCCTTTCCTGCAAGCTCGTCCATTCACACACGCGTAAAATGATTCCTAATTATACAATGTTTTATATATACATATTTTATATATTACAATTATATATTATATTTCGGAAAACACTTGGAAATATTTGAAAATATTTTATAGTGCAATTCGAAATATAATACAATTATAATAAATATATATGTATGTATATATGAGTGTGTCATATATTTACACATAGATACCTTCGGCTTATAAGTACAAACGATTCCCTGGGTCAACAAAAATCACACAACGTAATTAAAATATTCAACTAAGAAGTCCGATAATCGCTTATTATATTATGTATAAACTGGCAACAATAAACAGTCCCCGCTTTTAGAGTCGGTCATCGCGTCTCCAACACGTCTCGTCCTTTTCTTTCTCTTCCAAAGGAACCTCCCTAACAAAATGTGACGTTCACGGAAGTGGGGTGCTAAATAGTTAGTCAATGTTAGAGCACTTGTCGAGCAAAAGATCCAGGTTCGATTCCTGCTTACCATCTTGTATTATGCGATACTAAAGATTTGGGCAGGAAAATATTCCACAAATATTCGGTGCAGCGATATTTCGACTATTTTCATCTATATTTGTTAATGGTGCTCGACCATTAGCAAATATGTAATTCATGTGAGGAATTCTTTTTGGAATTGCGTACATAATCTGGGGCTAGCTTTACTAACATCGCAGCTCGCATACGGATCGATTTTGTAATTCGCTTAATTGCTAATTATCCCGTAATAAAATGAACGAGTATTGTATTGTAAGATAAATCATCGATCACAAAATTCTAATATAATAAATTATTTCTCGGAAATGAGCAAAGATTGTAGTTTGTTCTCAATTTCACTTAGTCAGCTGATTTAATGCAAATTAAAAAATTTACTGACAAAACATTTTAAAATATTGGATATAACTCGATATAACTTATAAAATTTAAAATAGAGTACAACCCTCTCTCTATCTATGCCTTCCTTCGATCGGTCTGTAATTGTACATTTGTATATTTTCTCTCATCAAACTTAACAAATTTGTTGGAACTTTACGCAGCAACGGACCTCAGGTCTAATTAAAAAAAAAGGACTATAAATATTTCCAGGATATTAAATTAATTTGATCAAATAATAAGAATGTAATGTATTCTACATCACTAGCAAAACTGCTTCTTTCGAAAAAATATTATTCGTATTTTTTGAAAAAAATTTGCGATAATTATTCAAAATGCAGGGGGGGGGGTCTCTCCTTCTTCATTTAGTCAAATTAATTCTCGAAGCACGAATATATAGACAAATCTCAGAAATTATTGCCGAATTATCACTCCCGCTTATTTCGAAGTAAATCCTAAAAAAGAAACTAGAAGGTCCTCCGAGAAGGGGGACGAACAGCGGAGAAGTCATTGTCCGCAGAACTTCGGAGATTTAAAGCACCGACGCCTCGGTCCTGCCGGTCGGCGGCGTCGTCGGATGGCCGCTGGCGTTGTTGTTGTTATTGTTGTTATTATTGTTATTGTTATTGCTCGCCTCGCCGGCGTGACTCGAGCAATAGAACTTCTTGTGGGCGATGAAGGTGCTTAGGTAATTGAAACTGATGTCACAGGAACGGCAGTAGCGCGGCCCGCTCTTGCTGGGGTCCAGGCTCTCGTCCGGCGGCGGCGTGTCCTCGCGTTCTTGCTTTACCTTGCCAGCGACCACCGGCGTCAACGGCGGTGGCGGCGGTGGTGGCGGCTGCGGGCTCTTCCTTATCTCCGTCTTGCCGTTCACCTGGATCTCAACAGGGATCTCTTCTGGCGTCGTGGTAGCCACGGGTTCTGGTGTCGACAGCGTCGCCTCGTCGTCCAGCACGCACGTTATATAATTCTCCTCCTGTGACAAAGAACGTTTCATAAGATTCTCTCAGTTAAAGGTGCGTCCTAAATATTTCCTAAAAGAAAGAAAGATTTAATTCTGATTTACTTTTTTCGAAGACATATATTTAGTATATTTATCCAATATTTTACAAAAAAGCAATATTAAAATTTAGTTTGTATTTAGACTTAGAAAGAGTTAAGCAGTTAACAAAGAATGCGATATAAGGCTGAAACACAGGAAGAGAGAGACCAACCTGTAGATCAGTGCCGCGCTTGTCGAAGTGCATCCTAATGTGGGTCCTCATGCCGCGCAGAGTGTTGCCCTTGTAACGACAGATCGTGCAACGGAAGGCCTTGACGCCCTGATGGGAGTCCATGTGACGCTGAGCGGCGCCGGCCGTGGGACTGACGGCACCGCAGACCGGGCATCGCCAGCCACCAGTCGTACCGCTGGTGCAGGTATGACTGCTTCCAGGTTCTATCATCGCCTGCGACAAGCCATTATATCTCATTAAATCCTTCTCGTCATTGCCTTCGGGCAATCGGGATCATCGATCTTAACAAAGATGAAACGGGGTTTGTTTAAAAAAAGTCGAGACCTCTAAAGAGATATTTTAGGCTTCAACGTTGCGCTTGTGTCTAATGATATTTCTAAATTTCGACATTCTTCTTTCATAGCGCCTTTTAAACATCCTAAAAAAATTTCAGATATTCTTCAAGCATCTTGTAATATTTAGTTTCTTTCTTCTCACTGTTTTATTTATTAGACTTTACCTTGCACTTAGAACACCGCGTGTGATGCTCCTGGGGTTCGGGCCTCTTGGGACAGTAGAACGCCTGATGGGCGACCAGATTGTCTATGGAAGCGAACTTGATGCCGCACGCGGCGCAGATGAGCTGGACCAGGGGCGGCGAGGGCGTGCCGGGAGGCGGCGGACTGTTGCTCACCGTTGTCTCCCTCGCCTGGCAGTAGTGCTTCTTATGAGCGACGAAGTTCTCATGTCGGCAGAATACGATGTTGCATTCCTTGCACCTTGAAAGGACAAACGATATATATTCTATAATTCCAAGAAAAGCTAATCTCATAAGATCTCAAAAATCAAGGAAAATTCTTTAAAGTTCGTGATTGACGAACAAATAAAAAGGGTTCTGAAGATCCAAAGTGAAGAGTTTAAAGACTCACAAGTTTCAAGGATCAAAAATTTATACATGTAGAAAGCATATAGAGATTTAAAAGATTCAGACTTCCAGAGACTCAATCTGATTCTTCGGAAGAAAACCGGTTGCTTACCTGGAGACGCCCTGCTTGACGAGCACCCCGGGGACGGGGGGCGGCGGCAGTTCAGCGAGTCTCAGGGCGAGTTCCGTGGGCGGGGGTGGCGCGACGGCGGCGGTCTGGGCCGGACCGATGGACCTCGTTCTGGGGCTACCGCTGCCTCTGGACCTGGGACTGCCCGGAGGCGGCGGCAGGGACGACGGTGTCGGCGACATTCGGTTCTCCTTTTCGTCCTGGTGCACTGGCGACCTGCGTACGCTGAGATCGAGGGGCGCCGAGGCGGACGGCGACGTGGACGCCGCCGCGACCACCGGCGTCGAGGGCTTGTTCGCCGCCCTCAGGACGGCCGGCGGCTCCACCACGGCGTTTTGGGCCGTGGAGGCGAGGCCCCTCGTCATTGGCTGAAGGGAACCTGAAAACGCAACAATCGTGTTCCAGAGAGAATGTCATTTATTAACATCTAACATCTATTCTGAAGAAAGGGTTGAAAAATACTGATACCGTTTGGCAAAAGGAAGCATGCTGTGTCAGGGGCCGGAAGTGCCGGCGCGGCGAGGACGCTCGCACCGCGAAACAACGAATACGGCACGATGAGAATGGGGTTAGTAGGCAGCGCCAGGCACGGCTGCGGCGGTGGCGAGTCACCAGGACTCGAGCTGGTCGGCGGTGACGCCTTCACCGAGGATGCCGGCGTCGGCGTCGGCGTCGGCAACGTATCCTTCACCACGTGCCTCGTGCTGCAATAATGCGTTTTGTGTGCCCTGAAATAGATTAAATTGCAATTGAGGAAACGTCTGTAATCTTTATACATACGAACGTAAATTATTAATAATTAATAATATTATAAATTGCTATAGTTTTTACAACAGTTAAAAAAGTTTACACAACTTATTTTGCATTAAATTAGATTGACTTTTTCAGATTAATATTTGTTTTTAAGAGAATCTACAGCTTCGAAGATTTTTAGGATCCAAAAATTCTGAATTATTACGCGAATCTAAGTTTCGATAATTCGAGAATCTCAAAAATTCATAAATTCCTAAAATTTCAAAGATCAGAAAAAGTCTCCACTTTATTTTAAAAATTATTCTCGCAATTTTTAATCTATAGTTGTAGTAAATTTTTTAAATAATGGCAGACTATTCTTTTAAATTTATACATTATTTTATTTTTGCGTCTATGATTTCAAATAGAATTCTTCTCATTATAGTTTTCTTCATTCTATTCTTCCGTCCACCCACCGATACGTCTTCAAGGAGCTGAATCGAATGTCGCAGTTCCTGCAGTATCTCTCGGCCTCCTCGTTCAAGGAACCGTTGGATGCGGTGGTCTGACCGGCCGCGGCCGGGTTGCTCGTCGAGGAGTTCGGGTTCGCCACGTTCGCCACCATCGCCACCGCCGCCGCCACCGACGACGACGACGGTATCGTCGGCGGCGCCGGCGAGGCCGCGTGCATCCGCATGTGACGATTCAGGGACACCTTCTTGTCGGCGCTGTAGGAGCAGTGCGGGCACGCGTATGCCTTCCGCACTTCGAACTTGCCGCCGGGCTTGCTGCCGCCGTCGTCGTCCTCGTCGTTCGCCGCGTCCTCGTCCGCGCGAGGCCGATGGGCGCAGTAGAAGGTGCGATGGGCCTCGAGGGTGCTCGCCGAGCTGAACCGAATGCCGCACGGCGGGCAGATCAGGGCGGTCGGCGGCGGCCTGGCCGGCTCCACCGTGATTGTCTCCTTGCCGTCGGTCGGCAGGACGAACAGGCGACCTGATGCGATCGCTGAAGAAATCAATTCAATCAGGACCCTGGTGATAAGTTCATGTGAGCTTGTACTTATTTATTATTTCTTATTCCATATAATTAATTCTCTCGTAAATCTTTAAAGGTTCCGGTTTCTCCAGATCCCGATGGAGGAGTCTATCCATCTACTATTACATCAGTTTCAAAAGTTCTAATTCAAATTCCCCAAAAAATTCCCTTTTAATAAAATTTTTAAAATACATTTGTCAATATTTATATTTAGTAATTTGTAATTATCCCGTAAATCACATTATCGTTGCAGTTACCACAAGTTCACTATTATTTTTCGTTATTTTCGGTGTGAATTATATAGCTCTCACTATTATTATAGCTCTAACATGCATTCATAAACCACATACATGTTTTATCACTATAATCTGTGATTTGTGTACATATAGAAAAAAATATAGTAAGATATCGTACTATAAATATGATGAAAATGACTATAATTGAAAGATCTTGGTATAAAGTTATTTTTACTAATGTTATAGCAGTAATAATTATAAAAACAAGAACCCCAAGCATAATTATTTTACTATGCAATTATAGTCGCAAATACCAAACACTTTACTTTCAGTGTGCGGGACTCGAGCTGAAAATTCCTTTCGTCTACAGCTTTCTAACTGTTTCACGCGTTTCTGAATGAAAGCGTCGTCGTACTAGGTCCTACTTACCGTTCTGTAGTCCAGCCGGAAGCGGTGGCGTTGGATTCGGCGGCGACGTGTTCTCCGGCTTCACGGTAAGGGCGGCGACGGCGGCGGGTCGCAGGGCGGGATCCGTCGCCAGACTAGTATTGAGTCTCAGTCTTGGTGCTACCTCGTCGTCGAGTCGTATCCTCTTGGTCTCTCCCGAGTCCTCCGAGTCCCTGCGGCAGACGGAGTCCCGTCTCTTGACGACGGTGGACGACAACGAGGACGACGACCTCGGCTGGCAGTCGTCCTCCTTGGCCTGTGGCTCCTCATCGACATCCTTGGGACTCGACTCCCGCGTCCGCACGCTCCTGGACGGCGCATGGCGGTCTCTTATGCCTCTAGCCTGCATGTATTTTTTAAATAAAAAATTGAATTCTAAATGTAAAATCTCGAAGTTGCGTTTAAAAAATATTATTGGAAAAATTCCAGAATGAGTTTAAAAAGATTGGTAATTGGAAAATCGACGGGTTAATCGGAGAATTACGTATTTGAAATTATTAATGCTATATACCAGCCCGGCCCTTAAATGGCAATTTCTCTAATTATAATTAATTGTACATTGCAGCGTGTCTTGTTTCACTTAATTATTAAAATATAACTAGTTTTACATTAAAGAAATCTTCAATTAATCAAATGACTTGAGCTTTTCTTAGCATTGATATCAATTTTCTTTCGAATACTTCTTCCTAACGGTGTTGTATAATTAATTTAATACAATTTTCCTCAATGTTGACGTTAACTGTTTAAATACTATTTTAAAAGCGTAATTTCTAATTAATTCTCAAATACAAAGTCAACGCACCTCGATGTCCTCGGCGAAGCTGGCCAGACGCTTTCTCGCGTCCTCTGAGAGCACGCTGAGGCGCAGCTTGATGTCCTCACTGGCGGAGGAGCTGGTCGAAGATAACGCGGGGTTGAGTCTTGGAGGGGGTGGTAAACTCGAGTCCTCCTCGACGACTGCGACCGGACTCGATACCGCCGATCCGCCACCGTCCACACCGCTGCTCACCGACGGGGTCTTCTCCGAGTCGCTCCACTCCTCATCCTCCCCTGGAACCGAAACAGAAGCACTCATCAATCGGTATTCTCAATCCGCAATGAAATAATAGAGAAATAACAGACGCTATAAAAATGTTCACCCTTATCAGTTAAATTACCTCGCTATTTTATTTTAACACGCACGCTTTAAAGTGATAACAACAAATTATTATAATTCTGAAAATATAAAAATGTTTTTCTATATTCTTTTGTGAGAATATAGACAAACACGGAGAATGTTAAAAGAAATATTATAGAAAAATCTGAAAGATTGTGATAAAATAATAATTTCGAATTGTTTTGAATCGAACTTTAATCGTTCGAAGATTTGAGATTTCTTGAGAAGTTACAACGTTGCAAATTCAAGATCTGAAGACAAGTCGAAGACAGAGACAAACTACGTCCATAATTTATAAAGTCCATCTTGCAAGACTGCCTGGTCGTTCAAAAAGCGAATCCTACAAATTATGAATTTATCTCACTGTCATCCCAAGTCTTTCATTCGACTTCCGCTCGAATTCGGCTCTACCAGGATTAAGAGATATAAGTGATATAACACAGACGAGCGTACATTTCTTCAGAAATCGCCAGTGCCGGTCGGAGGTAGCCCGTGAGACGACCATAACGACGTCGCTGGAGCGGAGGGAAGCTGGGCGAGGTGTCGCGATGAGAGAAACCGTTCTCCGGATCTGTCCGGGTGCCTAATGGGCTCTCGGTACAGCGGCCCTTCGCGTACCCTACGTTCCCTACTCTCTCGCCGGCTCGGTCTACCCCCGTCCGGCACAACCACCAATTGCACCCTTCGCACGCCACCTCTCATCCCCCACCTCGGGGTCGCGCGCTCGGCTTGCTCGACAAGCGCAGCCTGTCGAATAGTTTAGTGTCTAAGGGCTGGTCCCGGCGAGCGTGTGTGATGGATGCATTGATAGGAGATTTAACTCTGAGGATTGCGCCAGGAAGCTAGGGGTATCACTGACGATCGAAGGAATCTCTGAGAAAATTCATTCTCGTCGCGGAATTTGGGAATTAATTAGAAATTACGCTTTCAATATAGTATTTGAATAGTTAACTGTTAGGAAGAAATATTCAAAAGAAAATTGATATCAATGCTGAAAAACTTTAAAGATTGCGTTCCTTTAATGTAAATATTTTAATTATTAAATAATTACGACCAGAACATTGATCATTCGGCCCTTCTGATCATAACGATAAGATATTTTTCGATCAAGGTTTTAATATAAGAAATCATATTTAAATATACACGATTCTCAAGACATTTTTTCCATTGATCATCAAGAACTTCGAGGAGAGCTCGAACGATCCACCAGGTGGTTCGTCGTCGCGAGAGATCGAGACTCGAGAATTACGCGGATGCTTTAATTGCCTCCTCAGGCGAGGAGAAGAAGGAGCGGACACGGGGAGAGTGACAGAGGGGGCCGCGACGCGAGGGAGTACTTGGAGAGAGAGAGAGATGCATGGGGAGATTGGACAAAGGGTTGCGGAGCGCGCCTCGTGGGCTATCCCGCGCTAGTATCTACACTCGGGTCGTGTTCCTTCCTCTCTGCTTCTCTGTAAATAAGCGGTCATCGATGGATCGGCCGTGGCGTGGCGTGGCGTGGCATGGGCAGGGCACGGCGCGGCAGAGCCTCCCTTTTTCTCTCCTACGGATCTATTTCCGTCCCTCTCGGGAACGAGCACGATCGCGGGCCTTAATTGCACAGCCATGCATATGTTCGCCAGCGACGACGTCTCTGCGAGTTCATACGCGACCCTTGTCCGCTTCTTCTTCTTATTCCTCTTCTTCCTCCTGCTCCATCTCGTGATCTGAGATGTACGATTGGAGAGAGGAGAGGTGTACGGTGAAGAGAAGGCCGCGAATAGATCTCTCTATCGTATGATTGAAGCGAGAGGTGTGAATGATAGAAGTTGCAGATAAGCTCTCTTATCTCGCACGGTTGGTTTCCTTCCCCCCCCCCCTCCGAGGTTCTATTATCGAGCCGGGAGATTTCAAGATGATCTCTTCGAGCGTGGATTGGACTCGCGATCGGATCGGAGATCTGAGGATCCGGGCATTCGAATAATCCTACCACGTCCGAAAATTCAAGAATACAATGGTCGTACCGTGGATTTAAAAGGCTTTGAAACAGCCCGAATTTCAGGATCCGAAGAATCTCCTCCAACCTTCCGAAATTCACGGCTCCAAATATGCTAAATTTCAAAGAACCTGACAAAAATTTTGAGACTTAAGCTTCAAGTTCCAAAAAAAAATTTTTAGTCATAAAATTACAAACTAGAAACGCAACATTTTGAATATCTTAAAATAAAATTTAAATGTAAAAAAACAAAAAAAAATTTCTTTCTCGTTTATTAATTATTGGCGAAACAAATACATATAATTTTCTGTAAAAAAAAATTATTAAGATCTATCCCGCAACTCGGGTATTCTCAAGTTTAGAAATGAAATTTCTGAGCTTCTGAAGGTTCTGACGAAGGGATGGAAGAAAACGTCTTCAAAGAATACGAGGTGAATCCTAAGAAAATACGAAATAATCTGCAATACCTATATAGTCCTGTTCTAATATTTTGACGATCAATTGAAAACTTAATCTTCAAGACTCCCTTGAAACTCGGAACAGTCTTAATTGCGTGTGCATGCACATTGCATACATCGCCGATCGTGAAAGGGGGCTGCGCACCTACGACCACCACTTTTACGAGCGTCCAACCACCTCCGTCGTGCAACGACGGTTGGGGTGCAATATATCTCGAAGAGGCGGCGGGGTAGGAGGGGTCCGCGGGGAGGCAACACGGCCGCCATTAACATATCCGCGGCCTGATAAGCCTTTCTCGGAACCGATACCGCCGCGCCCGTGTACACCTTCGGCCCCCGCTTTATGCAAGAAGCGAGCAATCGCGGCGACTCCGGGCGTCGCGCTGAAGAACGGAGCCGGAAGCTCGTACTTTCGATCCCGCCACTCCACCACGTCCTTCCGATATACTCCGTCCCCGCTAATGAGCCTCAAATTCCGGCCGATTTACCGGTGCCTCCGACCGGCGCGATTGATGCGTCACGCAACGATAAGTTCGTTCGATATCTTATTACCTCAGACCCTTAGTTTGTAGTTTTGTAGTTTCGAACTGTGGAAGTTACTTGAAATCTTGCAGTTCTGATGAATCGGAGGAATTCTGGGATCTTTGGAATCTCGGGAGCTCTGAATTTTTCAAGTTATGAATCTTTGAAGGACGTTAATTTTGAGGAAGCTTTGCGCGTCTTGTTGGAAAAAACAAAGAATTAATTAAGTAGACTTTGGGTAAGTTTGCCTCAGAAATTTTCACCTTTTTACTCGCAGGAAAAGTTGCACCTATTGTTCTCTGGCAAGCAAATTCAACATATAATAGAATTATATTCGATTTATTAATTCCCCAAAGAACAAGTGCGATTAAGGATAGGACCCTCGCGACGCCGCGTACATCTTCGAGACGCGCTCGCGTCCAGGGGCCCTATTCTCTAACGAGAAACGTATACGCAAACTCTGCTCTAACAGAAAGGCTGCAAATTGATTGGCTATCGCACAGTACGAATTTTAGCCAATAAGCTTGCAGCTTTTCTGTTAGAGCAGAGTTTGCGCATACGTTTGTCGTTAGAGAATCGGGCCCCAGTCGCAAAGAGACGGCGAGATTAAATTGCATCTACGGACCGGGGCGAGAGCCCCGGTTCCCGTTGATTTAACGAAGCGAAGATCGATAAAACAATCAGAGACGCGTAGACCAGACGTACTCTTGAGGAGTCGCGCGAGCGCACGTGATGTGCCGGTAAATCATCGCGCGTTCCGTGACCGAGGGCACACGCGTGCCGCGAGAGCCGCGCGATGCAAAAGCGTCCGCTCGTTAAAGTAATAAGTAGGTATTCGGGGCATTTATTATCCCGAGCTCCAAACCCTTCCTTCCTTCCTCGCCGCTTCAGTCACGGTCGACGTTGCTCGGTTCAAACGTTAATAAACGGAAATTTCGAGATACGCCACGCGCCGCTCTTCCGATTGATCGTCGAATGCATCCGGATGACGAATTTCATCCCTTAACCCTTAAAGGCTACATGGTCCATATATGGACCTCGCTTATGGACCTTTGATCGTGTATAATGCTGGGTCTAATCAATCAAACTTTTGAGAGTTATATATGAAATTGGGGTAGAAAAGACTGAAGAATATAATAAAATTAGTAAAATTGCCAATAATTAATATTAAATTATCCAAAAACATCAATTTTTGAAGAGTCTTAAGTGGTTCAGACTCGAAGTGTAGCCTTGAAGGCTCTCGGGCAAGTTAACGATTCGCAGAAAGATTCCATTCGCAATCGCTCCCTTCGTCCCACGTAAAGATATATTCGGAGACGCACATTCTTATTGTAATCATCGTGGCTCCTAAAAATTCGTACATTTGGTCATGGAAGAGAGAGCCCACGACTTGCACGACACCCTGTGCACACCCACGTACACCGCCGACGCGCGTCCTCCGAGAGGACTCGCAGACGGCGCAGAACGGTAGCAGCTTCATCGGCGCTATGCAAATAGGATCCTGATCGTGACGCGGGTAGGCAAACACGCGACGTACAGGTAACAGGCATTACAGGCAGCGGGACGGGGCCTCGGCCTGAGTGAGTCTTCTGTCCCCTCCGCCCTTTCCTCGTCTCCTCCTCCTTCTCTACGTTCTGCCCCCGAGAACCCCCTCCCCTCCCCACCTATTCGCATTGCGGATCGTGCGCCTTTTCACGACCCACGAGGTCGATCGCTCTCGCCACTCGTATAACGCCGTTCCGCGACCATTCGCTTTGTCTCTCTTCCTCCTCCGCCCGCCGTCCTCCCGCACCCCCCGCCATTCGCACCCCTTACACGTTGCATCGTGGAGATATGCTAATGCGGCCGGTCCCGATCGTGACACCGCGGCCGCTAAGTGAGAGCTCAACTCGCGAGCCTTCGGAAAGACGGCGAACAGAGGGGAGAGAGGGGTGCTCCCCGTGTCGGACTTCCGGACGAGGGGCACCGAGGAGGGAGGCCTCCGCTCCTCGGCCGATCGAGCGATCGACGTGTCCGTCCTTCGTGGAATATCGGATCAAACGCGCGGTGCAAGTCGCGGACTTTAATTACGAATGGAATGGCAATCGATCGTGTATCGTTGTGCGAGGTATTTTTAACCGAACGGCGTAAATGAGAAACGCCGAGGACTTGAGAAACAGAACAGAGTTTGATTATCTCGGTGTCGTACTATTCCTTCCCGCGGCTTCAAGTACACGCGTAAAGGAACGACTCGAGCAACAAAAAAATTGCGATATGAAAACGATATGAAAACTGGGCAAACATTTTTCTACTCAGTATTTCAGGATTTACTCCACTCTGAATTTTACCACACAGTACGGATATTCCGTAAGATTTGCATAATTCAATACTTACAAAATCGGAATAATTTTTGGATGATATTTCACAGCTCTATCGTATACTTTGAAAATTCTAGTTCAAAACTCTGATAAACTAGAATTCTGATAATTCCAAGCTTTGAGAATCGCGGCTTTCGCAATTCCAGCGTCAGAAATTGGGAATTCAAGGATTATATCACTTCAGAATCCTGATAGTTTAGAACTGTCTTATTTTGTTCTTTTCGTACAAATATTGCGCAATGTGTCAGAAATCTCGTCAGATACGAATTAAAATTCTAATATTTCGCAGTTCTCTGCCGGAATGTGTCTATAAATAGTTTGTGAAGGCGGACGCTGTAAACTCTCAAGCACAACCAACGGTCGCCGAGTCGCAGTCTCCCGCGAGTCAGATACGTAACAGCTTTATTGTGTCGATCGATACTTCGGATCGGTACTCGAGGTACCCGAGGTGTATCCGTCCACCGACGGTCGCCAGCCGTCTCTTCTGGGAAGCTCGGATCACGTCGTGGAGCGCATTATTCATGCGGGACGAGCCTGCTTCGTCGCCACCTCCGCCTTCGTATGCTTGGCGTTTACGCCTCCTCCTCTTCCTCCCCCTCCCCCACGTCTACTCGGCCGTAGGGACAACGATCATAGTAATTATCCTAAAGGACGACGATAAGTCCGATATCCCGCGCTGATAACGTCGCCGTTTCGACTTTCCACATTTATCACTTAATCACGATCAGCCTGTTGCGATACACGAGGTAAATCGCGTATTGGTGGTATTTGTTATTAACCTTTAATAAATAAAGGTATTTGGGAGAGCGACGACTTTTCTCCTGATGCCAGGTACGCGATTAGAAAATCGAGATAATTGCTTCTAAGAGAGCTTGAATAATTAAACCGCAATTATGTATACTTAAATTAAAATTGTTCACCTATAAAAGCCAAAGTTTATTTAAATTCCAATATTTTTAATTTCAAGAAACGGAGAATATATTTTAATAAGAGTATATTTTAATGTAAAGGATATCAATATAAACATTGATATATCAATATTAATTCGGAATTTTCTAATACACAGAGTATATCCATTTTCTATCTTATTTCCTATCCAGATAACAAATTTAAGATAACAGATTTCATGATAATGGATTGACCCTGTTGATCATAATGTACATATATATTTATATCCTCTTTATCTTCTTCGATTAGTTTTATCTTAAAACAAACATTAGTAGTTTCTAAAAGAGTTTGAATAATTAAACTAAAATTCGACTGTTGAATCTAAAATTCATTCAAATGCCGATATTTTAAATTTCATAAAAAGAACGAAATGTTTTTTTTTAAGTATATATATATATATGTATATATATATATATTTTAACATTAGAAGAATATTAATATAAACATTAATACATCATTATCAATTTGAAATTCTCTATCTTATCCAATTTACTTTCCCGTTAAAGATAACAGTTCCCATGATTTGATTTATATATAATCACAATGTATATTTAGATCTTCTTTGTCTTCCTCGATAAAGTTCTACTTTAAGACAAACAATTATCTCCTGCTCTCCTAGTCATCAATTCCGAAGACTTCCGTTTGACGAAGACAACTTTGAAGCATCGTCGATATGCTAATCATACGACTACATCGACACAACGCGGACATTGTCTTTATCCGAAATTACCAGCACTACAATATCTCCAGTCCGTTGATCGAACACTCCTCCCTCTCTTCTCCCCCGCCGCCCTCTCTATCTCTCTAATTTGTTTGCCCATCATGAACATCATCCATCGGACGATCTCCCTTTCTCTTCCTGCGCTCCTCTTTCTCTCTCGTCGGATTTTTTTGTTATTTTCTCTTACCCTGTATACGACCGGTCTTATAATATCGGGATTGCTCGGGCTAATCTCCTGGCACCCGATCGCAGAGCGGTGATTAGACTCTGTATATTAGGATTAGAGCCGGTGGAGATCCTCTCCCTCCACCGATTCCAAGGTGCCTTCCATCACTCAGACCACGGCCAAGAATGCGATTTCACTCAGAACCGAGTCGTCTGTCGATACTCTCGATATAAATTCCCTTCGGTTGTCTACTCACCGCACGTGATCGTTTCATCCACGTCCGTGAATCCTAGAACGTTTGAATTCGCAGATTTTCTTGACTTCTTGATTTCTGAATACCGAACTTGACGTCGTATTCCTTAGTTTCTCGAACTCAAATATTGAATCTAAAGTTTAGAGGATTTGTTGAGATTCGAAGCTTCACAAAAAGTGAAAAAATCGGAGAGAAAGTCCAAAAATACATTCAGAAACTATCAGTTCGATCCGAAAGACCGACGGTTGCTGGATGAACGAAGCCGCGCTTTCTGAACACCCCGGCACGTGTTATAATTCCGAATTGATATTCCGTGCTGATGTTCCTCGATGTTCAAATACCCAGAAACTCTTCTTGAAATTGTATTCAGATTCAAACGAATCTCGGATTTTAATTGAACGATTTGAAATGAATAGAGTTATATCCCCTCGTGACTCTCGCTATCCGAATGAGATCATTGGGAGTCGGAGCGCAGAAGGCCGTGTTCGCGTTCACGTGTCGTTATCACGCACGTTGTGCATTTCCCCTCATTTATTTCCGCGCGCGCGATCGCGCGCCCGGACGTCGAAAGCGCCCTGAGGGCAGAGCCCGGTGAGAAAGAGGAGGAGGAGGAGGAGGAGAGATCTTTGATCGGCGCCGAGACGCAGCTGTTTCGTTTATCTCGCGACAGGAACAGGATCCGCGCAGGTCGTTTCGCCCGCGAACAGGACCTTCGAGAGACGTTATCGTCGCGCTCCATCTGTCACCGTCTCGGTTTCCTCCGCCGCGCTGCCGGGCCGGCGATTTTTTTCCGTTCCACGTTAAAACCCGGTAACGAAGGAGGAGGAGAAGATGGGAAAGAGAGGGAGAAGAGAGAAAGCATGGGGGAACGGCTGATTGTCGATAGGGGTGGCGAAGAGTAACGTCGCCGCGCCACCTCGCAAATTGGTAGCGGAGAAAGCTTCGGCGATTTACAAGCCGCCGCTTTTATTTCGCTCGTATAATCTTGGACTTGGACGAATAAAAAGATTCTTCTTCAAGGGATACGTCTGGAAAAGGCGTATCTTAGCAGCCTAATAGATAAATAGTCACGGTGAATTAAAGAAGCAATTTCTCGAAGAATTAAGAGAATTTCATTTCTCTATGTCGCCTAAAATAATAAAATTATTTAAAAAATTAACTAATTCGCGAATATATATGTAAATAATTAGCACATTTGATAGAGTAAAATTTAGGGCAACTATATGAAAATAATCAAACTACGTCGAAAACGATCGGATCTGTAATAAATATTGTACTTTGCTACTTAAATGAGTAAATAAGTGAAGTAGCGATAAACGTTATTAATCAGAAAAAAACGTTGTGCAAAAAAGGGGAAAACATTGAAATAATTAGACCTGTCACTTTCAGGATGTAAATAGTACGTCGCTGGTCAGACTCGCGGAGCGCGAGAACCGCCCAACGATCTTTCTCCTTCCGGTTTTCCGGAAAATCGATCGGGGCTCGTCGCTTTCGCGCGTGCCAGATATGACGGTTCTCCCGTACGGCGCATCCCCGTGTCCGTTTGTCATCCCTCGAAATGTCGAAAGTGTCGATCCGGTGACCATCGGCCGGTCGCGCGGGAACGAGGTGGAACGAGGAGCGTAGAGCCGAAAGGTAACGAGACCGGGTAGATCGACCGGATCAGATAAGGTCGGGCAGGACCGGCCGGTCCCGATCTCACGAGATAGGAGAATTTAATAACCTGCTACGCGGTGCGCGCGGGGGGAATGGCGGAGGAGGAGGCGAAGCGGGAGGGGGAAACGTGTGGGAAGGGGGTGGCAATAATATCGGGGAGATATCGATCTTTAATTAGGCACGCAGCGCGCGGGAACGCGAGATTAGATCTAAGCTAGACGAGAAGCGAGTTCTGGTCATCTCCCTCTCTCTCCCTCCCCCTCGTCCACTTCCTGTCGTCCTTCCCCTCGGTCCGTCCGTGGATTTGGCGGCGGATCGAGCGGCCTGATCCAGATCCGCTCTCTCGGTCGCCATTCAAATTGCCCACGAAAGAATAAAGGGACACACGATGCTATCGGGGGACCGTCGGGAGGAGGGGAGGAAGAGAAAGAGACGGAGGTTACCTCGCACGAATATTCCGTAAGACTAATTGAAATTTTGAAGGATGCTGATCTCTGCGCAGATATTACCTACATTTTAATGGTTCGCGTGGGTGGCTGATAGAATTGTCTCGTCGGAACGTGTCTATCCGGGGGATCGAGATTGGCGTCGAGGTCTAGAGCGAGAGGAGGGGGTCTCGAGGTTGCACGAAGATTGCTGCGATCTGGCGAGCTCGGAGATGACGAAGCGATATCGCTCACGAGGACGAGTATTGTAATTTTCATTATTACACAGAAATAAAACGGAATACATTTAAAAGGAAACAAAGACTACTGTTAAAAACAAGCGCGATTTATCGTAGTTTAAAACGACGCTCCCCTCAGACACGCCATGTTGAGCGTAAACCAGAAACGGAAATAAATTGAACCACAGCGATCAAACAGCGTAAGATGTAGAAAATAAAGAAATTTAAAAGAATTGAAAAGAATTTCTAGAAAAAATTAGAATGTTATCGCTTCCATTGAAACGTTATCAGAGATCGCTTTTGATAAATTTCCACGGCAAAAATTATATATTCTCGTACAAATAAAACTGGAAAAGTCTTTCGATACAAAAACGTTGTCTTAAATTAATATTAAGTAATTAATATTAAAAAGCGGGACTTTTAATGTGGTAGAATAAGAGAACAATCTCCAAGAATAATTTGTATTTTCTTTTTTTTAAGATTGCTTACTTGGATCGCTCTTGACTTCGTTGTTACTTTTACTCAAAACTCCCCGTATTATCGAAACGACTTGATTCCCGATACTTGTACATCGTCGTGGCAGAAATCGTGAGGTCGCGCAAAAAGGAGCGAGTCGACCGGATCTGAATTTCGATGCTCGCAGCACGAGCGCGTGTTCACGCTCCACGCACGTTGAATATGCAGACGCGGGATATGGTTTATACGTGTCGACGATTAAGCCCGAAGACATTCGGACCTTCATTAAGAGGTAAGCGGCACATCGACATCGCGAGGCAGACACGTCTGTCGATAAGCCGCCACATTTTTCGTTTCTCCAAACTTTGTCGCGTACTACTTCAAAAAATCACGTTATATGATATTATCATTTAATTATCCTCGAATTATTCTTAAATAGATTGAGCCATTTCAATTTAAGTATAGTGCGTCCAATTATTTTCGTACAAGCTATTCCGATAAGCATCTTTCGCGGATAAAATAATAAGAATTCGATTGAAATTGAAACGGCATCGACGAGAGCGGATTATTGACACGATAACAGTCGAACGGCGAACAACCTCGCGAGGACCGATAGGACGGAGAAAAAGCCGATGGCGAACGGTGTGTCCAGCGGGAGCGGGGGAGGGGTCGGGGGGAAGGACGAGGCACCGCGGCCCCGCCGTCCATTGATAATTATTCATTCAGGCGAGTCGCGCGGCGCGGTCAGATACCGATCTTAAAACGTCGGGCCGGAGAGAGGAGGCCAGGCGAGAAGTGTCCCGTCCCGAAGAGATACGAAATCTCGGGTGTCGTTTCGCCGTTCGTTGTCGTCCCTCGGCCACTCCGTCCGTCGGCGCGCTCAGGAAGGGCGGAGGGCGGTAGGAGGGGGGGGGGCAGAGCAGGGGCCTTAATGTATGCGCGTCGGGAGCTCCCGCCGAGCGATAATTGCCCGATGTGGCATTGCCTCCTCCTCGTGGCAACGAGCACTGGTCACGTCTCAATGTTTTTAAACCACGTTCACAGAACGCGAAACGCCGAACGGAAACGCTTGTCGATCTTCGCGCGATGGCTCCTTGTATCTCGCATTCACGTTTCAACGAATTGTAGGATTATCCGTTGGTGTACGGGGTGTTTTAGGTAAAAGAGGAAAAGAAAGACTTTTCCAGTCCTGATCAAGATCCCCTTGGTGTCGTTAATTAAAGTCAAATTGAAGAAAAAAGGGAAATTATGATGTGTCAAAATCGAATTGAACAAACTAATGATGATTAAAACTGAACTGAAAAGCTGACGGTTAAAATGAATCGAAGAAACGCGATTATGATCGGGGAAATTTACTCGAGCAGTAAACATCATGGAATCTCAATGTAGCATTAATGGAACTGACATATTGTGAAAGATTAAAAGAATAATAATAATACTTTTAAAAAAATTGTATAACAATTATATGCATTATTATGTTATTTTAAACAATTGTATTCCAATTAAATTTTTAATAGTAAACCTTCAATAAAAATTATTTAAAAATAATTAAAGAATAATATTACGAAATAACAGGTAAAGTTAATTGAAGAATATCTTAAAAGTAAATTGTTGATATAAAAAAGAAAAGGTGTTTTTAATATATTTAAAGGATAAGCTTTTAGCACCTGTTTATCCTTCTAAAACAATACGTCGGCATGTTTTACCCTTCCATCCCCCCCCCCCCCGTGGCTCAAGACCTATCGATGCTTCGGGAGAACACCGGTTCCCCCTCTTCGGAGTGTCGTCTCTCAGCCACAAATGGCGTAATGGGGTGTTAAAGGCCCATAGAGGGCCGGCGGGGTGCCGGAGGGCGGTTATTTACGAGCGTGTCCAGCGCGGCAATCTTGCGCGCGTCGCAACGATGCACGTCGTCGCCGTTGTTGGCCCGACGTTAGGATCGCGGTTAAGCGCCGCTGTTATATCTCAGTGTAACCAGGCGCCCCGCGAGAGCGCATTTACGCGCGTGACCCTTCCGTCCCCTTGTCCCTCGCGGAGAGATCACAATGTCGTAAGTACATGAAGCACGGACCCGGCCGGGGCATAAACCAGCTGGACACGTGGAACGAACGGGCTGGAGGGATTCGGAGCGGGGAGAAAGATGGGATGAGGCTCCTCTCGACGGAGTACAAAAGAGGATATAAAAAAAATATCAATTTATTGTCATGGAGACTTAAAGATATAATACGATGCGTAGTAGATCTATTGTTAAAAGGATTATAGAATTCTTCAGGAATAATAGATAAAGACACAGAGGGAAACCTCCTGTTGGTAAAGGAGGAAGAAAACTTTGATTAAAAATTATTTGTTGGATATAAATATAATAGAAATATATATTAATATTATATTGTTAGAAAATTATAAAGTTTCACAGCAAAGTAGCGCAATGAATAGGAAACTCAGGGCTCGAACAATGTAAGAGATTTGTAGACAATAACAAAATTAGAAAAGTATTTATAGAAAAAATGGGAATAATGTTGATTATTATCATGGATCAGTTTCGTGATCAAGCATTTGTCTCGTTGATAAACTTCCGCGGTAAAAATGACACTTTCGTACAGATCGAGGGAACGACGGGGAAGAAGAGGATGTTATATCGAGTGGACGTGGCTGGACGCGTGTACACGGGCTTCCCAGGGTTAGAACCGCTTCTCAGCAGGATCCTCGTTCTTGCGCGTCCACGAACGTGGACACGGACGACCCTGTCCGCCATTTCGCCAATTCCTTCGTTATGTTCGCGCCTGCCGCGATTATGCGAGCGGGCGTATTATATATAAAAGTCATTCTGTTTATGAAGCGCGGCTTCACCACACGTGGCATTATTAATTTTATATCCGAATTATAATACAAAGTGTCCTGAAATTTCATTTCAGCAAAGATATCTGCATCACGTGGTACTCTTATTTTTCGAATTAATTAAATCAACCTTCTGGTACTCATCTCTTCTCGGCGTTAAACGCTGTATTCTATATTATAAAAAAAAATTGGAAAATTATAGGATCGATTATATTTAACATAAAATTGCAAAGTAAATTAAGCGATGGCGCGGATAACAATCAGAATTAAGAGTCAGAAATCGCGCTTCCGTCATCCTCAAACGTTTCTTCTCACAATCAGATTACCCCAAAGTTTAAAGAGAGGTTGATAAAGGGTTAACAAAGAAGGATTCCATCCCGTCCCGCCATTACAAGACTTCTTTTTTATGATCGAGACCCTCGGGCAGGAAGCGTACCGAGATCGCGGACGCGAAAGGCCGAGTGTTAACAAGGGTGCTCGCCAAGAGGGTGGTCCCGCACCTTTCCGATCCACGAGGTCGCCGTCCTATCCGCGTGAAAGCCACCACCGACGGCTCCAGCGGCCGTTACATAAATCCTGTCGGGACGTTATTCAATTTACAGTCGCTTATAGGGCGCATTGCACGGTCTCGGGGATATGAAAGGGGGAGGGAAGGGTGGCTGCTATCGCTGTGTCGTAAAAATTATATCTCCGGAGCACCTTGCATTATGTATGCGGATGCGGCGACCGGCACGTACGTTCGTTTGCATCCGCGACCGTAACTGCAAGGAAATAGGGACGGGGGAGGGGGGGTAAGTCGACAGTTACCCTTCGGTGTCGCTCGATGCAAACGAAAGCAGAATCGCTCAATTCTGAAGAGATACGAGAGAAAATTTTATTCGCCATGGTTCTTAATAAATTCCATGCTCTTCAAGGAAACGAAAAATTTTGTACTCCATCCCTTTTGGCTCTTGGATTAAAGATTTTATTATCGTAAGTTCACGTATTTTGTAATATATTTATGACATTTTTTTTCTCATGTGTATATTCCGTAAAATTTTATTTATATCAAACAGTAAAATAATAATTTTATTTTCTTCATACCTCGGTCGAAAGTACGTACTTTCGTCCCTAATAGCAGGGACGAAAGTTTAACATTTACTCCCTGTGAGAAGTACACGCGCGCTCTCTATAACTTTAAACCTTAACGCCCTTTAACCTTAAAAATAGTCATCAATATTGTTCTGTCAATATGTCATCTGATGAATCCGTAGACGAGGAAGAAGTTATACGAAATTTCGATGCTTCCCGACGATCCGCGTCTCGTTCCCCGGCCGGAAGACGCGATCCCGACGACGGACGGCTTATCGATCGTCCTGGCGTGCGAATCCGCGCGACACACGTGCACACACATACCAACGGTCACCCCGTTGGCACGCACGTGAATTTATTTTTACAAAATATGACAAGACTTGACTCTTCGAATGTATTTGATGCCTGCCCCCCCGACCAGCAGCACTCGCTTCGCTCGTGCCGCAAATGTCGGGGGCAGGCATCAAAAACATGCTTATTAACATTTAAAGTTAAAAAAAGTAAAATTAATAACGTACTTTCGACCGGCTATGAAGAAAAATCGTATACACTACGCGGGCCAAAAGTTGAAATCTCGGTCCTGCTCGTCATGATGCCCTCGGCTTCGCCTCGGGGCATCATGACGCGCAGGACCGAAAATTCAACTTTCGGCCCTTGTAGTGTAATATACTATTTTTCTATTAAGATAAATTTTCAAAGAGTGTAGATTAGTTTATCTCTTACAAAACGCTCCAAAACAAAATGCGCTCTGTGAAACAATATCTAATATTTGCCCATCTTTCACGCGTATTATAACGTTCCAGATTGTAGAATTAATTTAATATAAATCACAAATTAAATTATATATTTCTCAAATTGCGTGTTCTTGACACTCCTAATTGTTTTGACAAACTCATCGTCTTGTTAAGTGCATGCAAGAAGCACAATTGCAAAAAGGAGCATTATTTAATTTAATAAAACGATTCCGTCGATGATTCCGCATAGTCATATCGCGGTTACAGCGACGGTCGGGCTCGAAGGGCCTTATTAAGAAAAATGGCGCGCTTCGTGACACAAGAGCGAGCGACGGGCGGAGATGAAGGGAGATGGTGGGCGACTCACCTTTATCTCGCGCAACCCATTCGTGCGGGCTTATCTACCGTAAAAACTTCGACTTTAACCACCGGGGATCATAATCGAGCTTATCTGCGCCTCTCTCAAGCTCGCGCGCTCTCTTCTTCTCTCCTTCCATTCGTTGCTGCACCAAAGGCTATCTCCCCTTTTGCTCATCTATCGCCCCCTGACGCGCTATCGCGGATTTTATCGCGAAACTTTGAACCGACCCGGAGGAACGAAGATCGCACGAAAGAAAGAGCTTCGTGCGCAGAAAGAGAGAGAAAAAGAGAGAGTGAGAGAGAGGGGGAAGGATGGGAGATGCAGTTTATTTAACAAAGAGATGGAGCGAGAGGATATGTGGCAAGAATAGAAAGCAAAAAAAGATACAGGAATGAGCAAAAAAGGAAAGATTTATCCAACCTTCCGGAATTGAATTTTCTGTGGATAACGAATAATATGTACAGTCCCCATACTCTCAGGAATTAATAGAGAACAGAATGAAAATGAAAAATTAATTCAACATAGAAAATAAGCATGCAAAGATGAAGGAAGCTGATGAAGATAATATCACATTGCGATCGAGCAGAAAATTATCAACGGAACTTAGTCTTAAAAATTATAGAGACACGCAGAGTATCACGATTAGTTCAAATCTAAAAAGTAATACAAGAGGAAACACAGGTAAACACACGAAAAATATTAGATTCTTACAGAAGAAACAAAAAAAAATACATAAAGGCATATTTTTCCTCTTTCATGTCTATTTCAATCAGTCTTAAAAATTATGTGAGCCTAACAAGAATAATAATGTACTGAAGATAGACAGCTTCGTGTCGCCTTCAGATTCGTCCGCAGACAATTCAGAGATTGCAGCGAAGTGTTACAGTTTACAGCTTAATAGCACGGCGGCAAGCAGTGCAGTTTTGATAGATTTAAAAGGGAGAGCAGGAGGAGGAAGAGAGATCGTCGTCGGCTATGTAAGCACGAAATATCGCGACGCGGAAGAGAGAGCGCGCGCTGTAAAAATATTTTAAGCGGCTCTCGAAGGTGCCAGGTGGAGTTTAGTGGCGGCGCCTGAAAAAGCACGATTACGTTTACGACTTCCCCCCGCTGCGTGTTCGACGTCGTTGCTCTTCCGACCGCGCCATTACCGTCGGGAAATTCGACAAATACTCGATCGATCTACCCCCGTTTACCCTATAGATCCCTTATTTTCTTCTTCCTCCTCGGGACAACTTAAATGTTCCAATTAAATGTAATAGGCATTTAAATTTCTGAACACTTGTTACTTCTCGGATCTGTTGATAATAACTTTTATAATTGCAATTAGTATTTAGACTTTATGTAAATCTATGAAAAAAAGAGATAAGGGATAACTTATCGAATCCATTTTTATTTTTATATGATATATTAATATTAAAAAATTGAGATTTTCAGTAGTTTCTAACAATAAGTAAAACTTTTAAAGGAATCGTATCTTTTATATATTCTTTCAGTGTCTACTAAATTTCTAAATACTTGTTACTTCTCGGATCTGTTGAAATAATTTTGCGTAATGTGCAATTAGTATTAAGAAAAGCAGATAAATTACCGAATCAATTCTGATTTTTATGATAGTTAGATATTAAAAAATTAAAATTTTTTGTAGTTTCTAAGTAAAACTCTTAAGAGACTCGTACATTTTATGTATTCTTTCAGTGTCTCTACTACAAACAGAGATATTTGAGAGGACTCGTCGATTTTTCACTCGGCGTTATTTTAAATCGCGGCTGACTTTCAGACTGCGAAAAATCACGGAGAGCCTTTTAAGAGACTTTACGATCTCCAGGACCGAGGTGTCCGCGCGAGATGTATCTCTCTCTCTCGGGAGAGAGACCGAGGAGCAGAGAGACGGAGGGGGGATGGGGGTGTGCGAGGAGTTCGCCGGGAGATACGGAACTGTCGTCATATTGAAAACCATAATTCGTGTGCGAGTGGAGGGCAGGCCCCAGGTATCCCAGGGGCGTACCGTGACCGCTATCTCGATCGCGTCACAATAAATACTGATCCCTGGAAGGTGGCCCTGGGCATTATCAGGGGACCGCGTGGCGAAGTCACTTATACTTACTTATACCCCCCCGGTCCCCTCCCACCTCCACCCGGTCTTTCGTCTTCTTCCCGTCGAAGCGATACAGCGAAAGTAATTATTTCCGATATCCGAAAGATACCCCGGCGCTCGTTATTGCTTATGCGTTATAATCGCGAAGCGGTCCTTCGTCCTCCTGCATCCTCCGAGAAAATCTTTGTTCTCACCGCTACCGATTGCAAATTGTAAGGACGAATACGTGAGGGAATGTAAAAGAAGAAAATGTTAAATGTGTTGAAAGAGAAATGTAAAAAGAATCAAAATATTCTCAAAAAAGTATATGTATTTGTTTCGTCAATATAATTAATAAACGAGAAAGACTCTATTTTTATATTCGACAACGTTTGGCTAATGCCGTGACAATTCGACCATTGGTTTTGGTTAGATTAATCGTCAAGACTTTTTCGACCATGGGTTTTGGTCGTTTCTAAATTGATAATCTTTGATACTTACATATAAGCATCTCATTTTTATTAAATTAAATTATTAAATTTATTGCGAAAAATATTACCTCAGCCAGAGTTCGAACCTGAAACCTCCCTCATTCCGTGTAGGGCGTCGTACCAATTCGACATATTCGTAATATTTTTCGCAATAAATTTAATAATTTAATTTAATAAAAATGAGATGCTTATATGTAAGTATCAAAGATCAAATCAATTTAGAAACGACCAAAACCCATGGTCGAAAAAGTCTTGACGATTAATCTGACCAAAACCAATGGTCGAATTGTCACGACATTAGCCAAACGTCGTCGAATATAAAGATAGAGTCTTTCTCAAAATATTCTCGTTTATTAATACTTCAACTATTAATGGCGTTGAATATTAATATACTCTCGACGAATCAGCGATAAATCATATCGCGATTTCCTAGTCGCACGGAAGTTTCGTAAGATTTCGTTCAAATTGCACGAGTATCAAGAGGAACATGCGACGTGGCGCGATTTACGATTCGCGGGACTATAATAAACATTTCCTCTCGATGGGTCTTTATACCCGCTGCTCTATCGCCCCTCCTTTTTCTCCGCCCGAGCTCCGTGGCGCTTTTTTAGCTTTTCGTGGCCGGTGCTCGTTCGTTATCCGTGAAAGCCTAATCGGGGACCATCCGTCAGTCTAATGGAGAACCGAAGGCGGCGGGCTGAGGGCTGACCCCTTGGACGGAGGTGTCATTCAACTTTTCATGCACAAGGAAAGATCCTCGTCCATGTAAGAAGCGCACCGACGCCGACGCGACGCGCGTCAAATACTCTTTGTTGACGTCAATCGAGGATTACAATTGTTAGCAAACAACTTCAAAGTTTCAAGAATCAAGGAAATTCACTAGACTGTCGAATCGACAAATTGATAAACCTAATGAACCTAATGTAGATTAAAAGACGGAAAGATTAATTACAGACGCATGTATACAAATCATAATGCGTGTAGCGCATAACGATGCGCAATGACGTCGGTAGATTTAGGACAGACTTTGGACTTACCCCCAAAACAGAAGAAGAGTGACCTAAGACGACAAGGAATAACTCGACAAAAAATCGGCGCGCTAGTTTAGTACATTGGAAATTTGTGTACTTGGAAAATTTATTATTTTATATCTCTCGCTTTAATAACGGCGTGTTGCTTTTCTTTGCCTTATATAAAAATATTGATTATAGTAGTAACATTTTTTCGGTTTCTAAGACTGACATTTCCGAAGGTAAAATCCGAGAAAGCTTCTCGAAACTGCGACATACCAAGCAACTATAAATTTAAAGAATACTTCGGAATTATACGTAGACTTAAATTACCGAACTGTCGTGCAAGGGTTTAAATATGAAAAAAAAACTCTCGCGACTTGTCGGCGCTCGAAGCTCCGATTACTCCCGGCATCCGAAGGCTTCGCGGGATCGGGAGTAACTTAACGAAGTCCATTCAGAATGTATCCCGCGTCTGTTTTAACGACACGCAATCGGAATCTCCGGAACGTGGACGTGGCGTGTCGGATCTCGGCGTTTATGCATCTCGGTCGCGCCTTCACCAAGGCTGTCCGGCGCTTTTCTTTTTCTTTTCCGTCTCTTCCCCACGTGCGCGCACTCGCGCAATCACATTTATTCTCGCGCTGAAACGAGGTTGCGAGGCAGATACGCGCGACTCGATTACGACGCATCGGCGCGACGCGACGCGACGGGCGGAGCGCAACGCGGAAAAGCGATGATGGTCCAAGGCTGCCGCGCGCAAAAATAGATCGATAAATCGGCCGATATCCTCGGCCGAAGTGCCGGGGTTAAAAGAAGGATTCTAATTAGTCTCGACCGAGAGCGAGAGATCTCAAATGTATAGCGCGCGAGCGGCTGAGAAATAGCCGAGCGATGATTCATCGCGCGGAGCTCCTTCATCGGTTCTCAACGATAATACGAGAACGCATCTGCAAAGGAAAAGTCTTGTTTCCCCGGGATCATATATTGCATCGAAAAAGTCTAAATTACGAGAAGAGAGAGAGAAGTAACGTTCAACTTCAAATGCAACGAAACGTTGAAGTGTAAACGTTTATTATCAAATCACCGCGTTCATATTGCAGCTGATGATGATTGGCAGATTTGCTTGCCTCGGGAAGAGAGATAAGTAGTATCAATAAAATGTTGTCCACTCTTAAATTTTTGCAACACATTGAAACACAATCGAATTGCTTAAATTATTTTAAAAGGAATAAAATATTCAAGCAATGACTAACGATAAGACGAGTAATCAATGTTTTTTTTATTAATGGAGGCACGTTGAGATTTTATTTTTATTTATTTTAAAGCTTCACAATGAAATCACACTGTCGTCTGTCCACTGAAAACAGCTGTCGAATTAGTGAATCAATAGTCCATTGAGTCAATAGTCAGCAAAATTGGATTAAATTTGCGCGAGTTTTGCGCGCTAAAATTACTTCAGAATCGTTGCGACACTTATCAGTAGATTTAATCAATCTTTTATTGAACATCTGAATTTTATATTACAGATTTATCTTAATCACGCATCTATATGCTGACAGTAATAATCGTCGCGCTTTCAAGAAACGCACGTGATCTTCTCTTAAGACGTCGACGATTGAGTTTTCTCTTTAATAAATTAATTCCTTTTTTCGATTTTCAATCATCAAAATTCGCTTTCACTTCGTTTGTGCTCCTGGTGCGGTGCGGACATACGCTTTTATATCAAACGCTTTTGTATCTTTCGAACTTGTCATTTCTCTCTCTCTTTCTCTCCCTCTGTGTCATTATAATATTATATCGAGAGTCTCGGAGCTGAACCGCGAGGGCCGCCGAAGAATCCCGGTCGGAGAACCTCCGTTCCCCGGCCAGACCGGCGCGTTCGCGGAAAGCATTTCCGTATCGGCCGCATCTCGCGACTCGCTCATTCGAAATCTCTCTCGCTCACGAGGTGGACGCACAACGGACGCATTGTAACGCATCGCCGGGATCCAGATATCTTTCGTGGCGCGTCTCTTATCGACGACGGCGACCGGCGTCGACGGCGGCGGCGGCGGCGGCGACGGCCAACTCGCAGGCGTCCAGACACTCTCGAGAGCGATCCCCCTTTCTCCCGCTCTTCCGAGGGAGAGGATGGAATCTCTGCCGCAACGATAAGCTTGACGGCCGATTAGGCGCGCGGGAAAAAAGCTTTTCGGAGGATCGAGCGGAATGCGTTCTCGAGAAAGAAGCATCTGCGACGAAACGATAAATCGATAAATTCTAACCCTTCGTAATTCCAGAGTTTTCAAAACTTAAACAAATAAATTAATATTAAGTATTTCTATTCCTATTTTTCATTCAATTCTATATCGATATGATCCAATAGTCAAATTTTTATTATAGGTATCTAATGCGGAAATATATTTGAGTTCTTTTGTTATCAGGAAAGTTTTGTGAAAATTTCAAGAATATAATTTATCAATTATAATTAAATGCGCTTAAATTTGACTACTTGGAGGATTAGGTGAATTTGCAAACATCTGCGAAGAGTTAAAACAATCTCTGAGATACATTTTATCATTCGTAACAATATTTGTAGTAAAACAGTCGAAACGTGCTGAGAGATTCAAATTTCACGTCAGCCTTCATAGATTAAAAATTCCAAGATTCTCTAAAAAAGGGTAATAAATCGTATACATTAGAATACTCAATTTCACACGCATGCTTAATATAAAATAAAATAGTAACAATGTGAAGAGATAGAGATAGAGAGAAAAGATAATAAGAGAGGAAAAAAATAAATTCTGGCAGAGTAAGACCTTCCTCAGGACTGCTATTGCAATTATTATCACGAATTCGTCACGCTAATTTCCGCCGGAAACTCTCGCAGGGGATTCCAAGGTATAAGAGCAACCGCCGCGCGGCGAGGTCGCGGGGGAGCGGCGCGCGGGACGGGGGTGGGTTGTACGGTAGGACGAGAGCCTGGCCGGCTCGTTATCAGTCCAGGAGGTGTTATCAGCTGGATGCAGCTCCCTTCCAGCGCCCCAACCCCTTCTTCGGCAACTCGCTGGAACGAGAGAGCGAACGTTGAAGGGGGTGGGTGGGCAGGCGGGGGAAAGGACAGGGTTCGAAGGTGCGCGCTATCTTCCACCCCTGGAGAGATGGCTATAGAGTGCATCTCGCGATAACGAGGCAAGTTAAACAATATCGAGCTACATGAGCACCACCACCGCCGCCGCCCGCCGCCGTCGCCGTCGCTGAAGATTAACCGCGTCTCTCCCGCCAAGAAGATACTTCATTATCGCGCGAGCATCGACTCGCTCGGGACGGCGAAACCGATGATAATTCCAGACGCGATAATTTCCGTGCAACATTATCGTCGAGAGTGCGCGAGGTGCCTTTTTGCGCCTCCGAAACCGCTCGTTGGAATTTCACGAACATTATCGCGGCGAGGGAGCCTCTTTATTGAAAACGTTACGTCGATATTTATTTTGTATTTTTATGATTATCTTCACTCACGTGTCTTCATTTGTACATCTTCGTTCATGTGTATCTTCATTTATAAAAATCTATATATATAAATTAATTATTTTCTTTTCGTATCTCATTCACATTAACCTTGTTATTATACTTTGTTATATTTATAGTAATTTATAGTAATTATTTTTCTGCAATGGAGAGCTGGTTCCCCTTTCTTCAACTTTTACCTTTACCTTTACCGTTCTTATTGTTAGGTGAAAATAAAGTCGCAGCTTCGAATTCGCGAAGTACGTTACTGGTGCTTACGAAACACCTCGTATGCGCGAGTCCTTTCACGAGAGGATATCTCGATCGATCTTCCGATGGAGCGAGCAGAGACCCTGGCCCAAGAGGCCCGAGTATGAGTCCCGGTTGTCGGTCGGATCTCAGAGTAGGGACAGGTTGCCGCGATCGGCGGTCCAAATATTGGGACATTGGAACTCTTTCACCGCACTCCTCCTTCGATGCCTCCGAAGAAGAAGAAGGAAAAAAAAGAGCGAGAATCAAGATGGAGAAAGGAGAGAACTCCAGCTTGCCGCGCGACACACATACATAAAATTCTCCCTCTCCTTCTCTGATCTACAAAACAGTGCCCTTCTGATTATCCTCCGGTTTTATTTCGAATACTAGTAGCTCGAACAAATGCAAATGATACAAAAGCGATTTTATTTCATCGGCACGCGGCTCGCGCGAAATTAGCATCACGTCAAATCCCCGTTCCTTTCCCCGACGCCTCTTCTGTCTTCATCAACTTTACTCCTGGAGGATTGCTCGAATCCTAAAGCATAAATAAACGCGTTCGCTCACCCCCTTCGTCTCTCCTCGCTTCGTGGACCATCGGCGGTCTCGAGATAGCCCTCGAGGGTACCCCTGCGGGCCAGGTTGCGGCTGTGATATGGGGTCCGAGAGCGAGAGAGCGAGAGAGCGAGAGAGAGAGAGAGAGAGAGAGAGAGAGAGAGAGAGAGAAGGAGAGACTTTGCGAGACGGTGGGTCGTGGACGAGTGATTGATGAGCGGTCGAGCTAATGAGGAGCTGAGCTGCAGAACGGGGATCACGATAAAGAGGTCCCACCATCGTACAGTCCCTCTCTCGCGAGAGGTGCACACAGAACCCCTCTCCTCTCCCTCCTCCCCCAACACCTCCCTCGCTCCTCTCCGCGGTTCCATCCCCCACCCCGGAGCTCCTACTCTCTCCGGGAGTGATTCTTTCTATCTGATCACCTTCCCCGTTCCGCGGTTTCCTCCTCATCTGCCTCTTCACGAACTTCTCGCGACGTGATGATTTTTGATTGAATCCGTTGAATTTAATGACTGATCTAATTGCAGCGAGGATGATGCGTTGCGAGAACCACAAAAGTGATAATAGAATTCATTGATTTTATCATGGTAGGTTTTTTTACTTATGTTTTAAAATTATTATGTAAATCTCGGAATTTTCGGATTTCATAATCAATGAAATTATATTCTTGGAAATATTTTAAGCGTCTCTTTAAATTATTTCACTCTTTTAAAAAATAAACATAATTATCTAGTTTTTCTGTTAAATAAGAAAATTAATGTTTCTTTAATATTTCAAATAAATTGTTACAATTTATAGAAACTTAGATTTCAACAAAATTCTGAACTTGCAACTAAAGAAATTGCATCTCTGAAATTCCCTCAAGCTTCTCTGGAACAATCGACGATTCTCATGGATTTTAGGATTGTCAACAATTTAAATATTTGCAAATAATAAATCTGTACTAGAAGTTCCAATTTTTTCAAAATGCATATAATTTCTAAATTTTCGTTTGCGTTATCTTTGGCGCTTCGAATCTACTCATCGTTAAAATCCTGACCTACGCGACAGCGTCCTTAACATTCATGAGCGCGCGAGATATTCTTCGGAAGCGGCCATAACTCTCGCGGTATATTTCTATCAACGGGATTAAGCCGGTATTTCGTGTTGGCACGATTCATAGGAAAAAGCAGCAGCGGCGTCAGTAGTCTCGCTGCCGCGGAGCGAAGAAGGCGGAAAGGCGGAAGGGGATGCGGGTGGGATGGCATCGGAGGGTCGGGGGTTTATAATAAAGCCTGCAGGCTCCAAGATACGCGGCCGGCCGGCCGTTATCAAGCGGGTCCAGCAGCGTTCGGTTGCCTCGCCGCAAAACCCTCGCTCCGGAAAGCCGGAGCGCCACTCTCTGCGGCGACGGCCCGGGTTAAACATTCCGTCGCGTCGCGTCTCGCCCCCGTTGAAACGCCCGCGACATCCCGGGGGCCGTCCGCAGTCGACGACCGCCGTTTTCGTGGCGAGATCTGCGACGGACGAAAGCCGCCATTTCGTCTCGGCCCACGATGCATAGGCGGGTGCAACGACACGTCCGTCGCCGGAAAGCGAGGGATAATTGCGAGCTCGCGCGAGCCGAAAGTCCACGAAGGATGTTCCGTATAAATCATGCACTTAATCCTATGCGAAAACCGAGGCTGGACAAAGTTGTTGCCGAGACGCATCGCGAAATTCTGCTCTAATATTTCGAAGATTCAAGGAAAAATTTTTGAAGCCTAGAAATTCCAAAATATTTGCAAGTTTTCATCCAAGTTTTGCAAAATTCGCAAGTTTTCAAGCTCATAGATCTACAAAAATTACAGAATTTGCGAGTGTCCAAGTCGTCAAACATTCGATCAGCAACCCTTTAGAAAGAAAGCTCTAAAGTTGCTAATAAAAGTGGAAGTGCAGCACCAAGAAAATATTTATCGATGAGATAAGTCGACCTGGATACTTTTTAATCGCCCTGTACCCAACGCAAACACAAACAGGGCCCCGTCCACGTTTCTCTCTCTCTCTCTCTCTCTCTCTCTCTCTCTCTCTCTCTCTCTCTCTCTTTCTCTGCCATCGCTACCATCGCCATCAGTAACAACAGCAACGTCGGGTACGTTCGTTCGAGGCGCTGTGTATTATAATGTAGAGTGTGAGTTATCACGACATCGGGCCATTATCACGGTCTGGGATCGGCCTGGGCTCGCTGCTGAGCCCCCCTGCCCCGCCCGCGTTCCCTCCTCCCGGCCGGTTCGCTCTATTCAACCTCCCGCCGCCCCCCGCAACAGGACCCGATAACGAAAGGGTTATCACGCCACGCTGGTCGACTGCCGTTTTACTCGGGCGAGAGCCGCCTTTCCAAGAGGAGATTATTATTCTTTTTACTCGCTCGCTCGCGCGCGCGAGCGCGGCCGCTTTTTCGCGCCGGCCCTGATTACGATCCCTTTGACTCGGCCACTTTACTGCCCTCCACCCTCACCCCCGTGTGAGCTCGGCGCTGCGGCGCGATGTGCGTTGCATATACAAAGACCGCATTGTTTCCTTCCGCCCTCCTACTCCTTCCTCCTCCCTTCGAACCTTCCTTCCACGCCGTTTCACTTTCTCCGCTTTTCTATGGGGTCTAAGTATTTATGAACTTTCTTCTACATGGGTATATTTATGAATTAGGCGAAAGATATTAGTTTCAATGCGTTGATTGTGAGTCCAATATTGTAACACGCGGTGCCTTTCATTCGCGGTCATTATACAACTTGTTTCTCTTTGTCGTACAACGATACAATTGATGTTATTTTTAATTTGTTTTATGTTTATGTATAATTTATGTGGTTATTCAAGCTCTCGACAATAACTCATTATTTTTATTATTACTTAGTTACTTATTATTTTTCATTTACCTATATATTTATCCTTATTTCTCCTAAAAGTTGCAAATTTGTTGTAATATGAAAAAAAAAAGGATTATTATGATCGACAAATTTAATTTGAAAATTAATAAACTTCTGATAAAATTCAATTCCAGAAAAAGAAACACGCAATCACTTCTTTCCGATGTCTAATTTTCATTTAATACTTTTCGTGACTCGAGCGAGTGAATGTGTCGATCGAACGATTTCTCGTCGCGGCGGATTTCGCGGTGCGGGACGAGGGATCGCGTTCGATCGGGCAGGCAGGACGAAATGTCAAGGACCGTGCGATCGCGAAGGACCGCGTGACAGAACCGTGTCAACGAGAGACTCGGAGGGATCCGAGCCGCGAGCGCGCGCGGATCGCGGGATCGGTGTCGAGACGAGCGAACGATTAGCGCGGAAACGGGTTCGCGAATCCGAACGCTGCTCGTATGCGGACTCGATAAATCCACCGAAGGGAAAACGTCTCGTTAGTCGCCGATGCGCGCCGAGGTCGACGCGGGAGAGAGAGAAATCTTTCGGCGATCGCGAGCGCGATCCGAGGCCAGCCGCGGCGGCGCGGACCCGCCGCTCTCGCGTATCCTTCGTCCTGCGACGCGCGTCCGTCAGCTCACCGATCACCGGTGAGCTAGTGTTGCCGTATGGGCTATCTACCTAGGCAGTCCGGTGCCAGTTTTTTTTATCGAAATAAATAAAAGAACTATCGTGTATTTTAAATTCGAAAGATTTGAAAATCTGATCTTTCGTATTATAGATGCAAAATACTCTGAATGCGAATTTTAAAAATTCTGAAAACTCAAGTTTCTGTTTCAGAATTCTGAAATTCTCTTCAAAATTTAGAATCTTTCAAGTTATATTTTTTCGCGAAATAACGCCAACAGCTGTTGCAAAAATTTGAAGAATCCTCTACCTTAATTAGATCTTTAAACTGATGAACGTAAAAATCGTTCCAGGATCCCCAGCCTCGACATGAAATTGACTATATTAATTAAGCGGGGTGGAAGGGCTGGAAGGAGCGAAGTAAAATTTTGCTACACGTTGCCGAAGGCGGTCCTGACAGCGCAGGACGAGGAAGAAGCCGACGGCGGCGATTCGCCGCTAATTTAATATCTCCCTCGTCCTTTATTTTCGCGCGGCTAATGGCAGCAAATTTACTCACAACCTCGTTATCGTTGGCTCTCGCTTTCTTCGACCGGGCGAGGGAAAGAGAGAAGAATCTCCACTCGACAGGCACTCATGACTTCATCGGAAAGAAAGAACAGAGAGAGAGAGAGAGAGAGAGAGAGAGAGAGAAACAGAGAGAGACAGAGAAAATGATGCGGGCCTTGCACGCGAGAAAGTCTCAGCTTCGCGAAGAAACCTTCCCGATTTAAAAAATGCAGAAAAAAATTCGAATCGCGGTACATTTTAAAGAAAGTTAAATTTGAATCCATTAACTTTCTCTTATAACTTCTTCTCACATTAATTCTTGTTTAACATTTTCAAAATGTGATACTACAAAAATCGAAGAACTTACAAATAAAAAGTTCTGAAATTGCAAAGTCCTAAAGATTAAAATTCACAAACTTTACAGCTTGAAACAATGAAAATTGACAAAAACAAAAATCTCGAGGATTCAAAATCATCCCGAGTTCTTTAATTCGAAAGAGACTAATAATATGCCTTGAAAACACAACAAATTTTCAAACGTATAAAGTTACAAGAAAGCTCAGAATTTCAAAGTTCTGAATTCTTTAACTTCTAAATTCTAAAAAAATTTCAAAATTTCCAGAAATTTTTTTCACGAGGTCGAAGTTGCTAATCAATCCTCTTTGACGACGGCTGAAGAAACACGCGCAAAATTGGCGAGAGCACGAGCGATATCGAGATGGAATTCTCGCCGCGTTCCAGCTCGAAGAGAACAAATTGCGTACAAGGGAAGAACGAGAAGGTGCGTAGTGCGTACGCGCGAGCAGGCACGCAGAAGAAAAGGCGGAGGATCGGTATAGAGGCAAGAAAGGCTCGCGGAACGAACAAAAATGATCGGAGCGAGGAGGAAGGAAGAAGGGATCGGGGAGGGTTGAAGCGTATATCGGCAACGATCGCGACCGCCGCGGATTTCCAAACAATACGGCAAGCGAGCGGAGCGATCGCGTTTCATGAGGAGAACTCGTCCAGGAAGCTCGACATATCGAGGCAAGAGAAAGAAGATGAGAAAATACGTTGAGAGAATAAAACAGAGAAGAATAAAACGATTAAGAGTGCGGAATTTCGAATTTTTTTACTAATTTAATTTTAACTCGATTCTAGTATTTTTACGTAATTCCAATATATAATTTTAATTTCTATGTACGATTCTAATTTCAAAATCTTATATAATTTTAAATTTATGTAAATTTTGAATAGTCTTTTCATTCACCTGAATAGCCAATTTGAATTTAATTTTGCTCTTACTTATAGAGAGTACTGGTTAATCCATTTGTTAAGCATTAATTATAGAGATTTTATAATAAAGATAGCGTTAATCTCAGAAGAGAAGAAGAAATCACGACGACAACAACACCTGCCCAATTTGCCTGCAATAATCACGAGACAATCGTCGACGCATAATTGACGAGAGGTAGATTCCGAGTAGAACACAAGCAACGAGGGTCAGAGCGTCTTCAGCAACAAGGACAAGTGAACGAAAAAAAAAAGAAGAAATTGAAGAAAGAGGAGGAGGAAGAAAAGGAGGAGGAGGAGAAGAAGGGAAGGTGGTGCGGTATCGAGATAGGAAGCTGTGCGAGGAGAAGAAAGGGGAAAGAGAAAGAAAGGGCGAACAGTAGAACGAGACGGGATGAGAGAGGAGAAACCGACCAACAACGATTGGTCGAACCGGGTACCAGAGTGGTACCGGGCTCGGCCAATCGGCACCGTTGACCACCTCTGGGGTCTGGTCCCATTCATAGATCAGGTCCCGGGCCTTCGCGGGCCCGCTCACGAGAGGATCGGGAGATCCTTGTCGATACACCCTTTCTCTGCTCTCCCCTCCTGCCGCCCCCCTTCTTGCGAAACGTCGTATGCAAACGGTCCACGGTCCATGGCGGACGCGCAACGATCGGCCAATTATCCACGCGCCACCTGGAATCGGGAACCAGCACGCTCTTCTCACGCAGGAAGGGAGAGAGAAAGAGAGAGAGATCGTTGGTCCCGCGGAACACTCGCTGGGGGACCGTGTTTCTGGAAGGAGATGGTCGACGGACGGAAGAATTGATCAGATCGGGATTTTCTTATACAACGAATAAGAATAAATTGAAATTGAATACGCAAGGATATATAGAAAAAGATTTTTACAAGTACATGTATAAAATATTTTCTCCATCCCTCACACATTTAATAAAAATAATTAGGAATTAAATAATATTGAAATACAATAGACGAAAATAATGATGATAATATAATAGAGAATAATGAATAATAATTTCATTATTTCAATAAAGCTATTATTATTATTAAGGAAGTCCGTACTTTCATTATTTTATTAAAAATAATTAAGGTGTGCGTGAGGACTGGAGATAATGTTTTATATGGATTTTTTAATATGGATTTTCTATCACTTTATGCGAATTCTCAAACTCCTGCAGCAATTTGAGATTAGAAAACAAGGAGACAAGTTAGGAGCTAATTAAATCGAATAAAATTAAATTAACTGACATACGACTCTCTGAATTTAATCGCCATTGAATACCAGCCGGATCTCCTTATAAATCGAAATTGCAACCTGTAGAGAATCTCTAAATCTTATACCTATTTCATTTTAGACCGTCAAGTCAACAAGATCCTCAATATACCTCGCCGATATCGGAAGAATTAAATAAATAACTCCTTAGGGAACTTCTCGACGCACGTTGCGCGCATAAAGTGGACGATCGGCGAGCGATTCGATCGGCAATTCAACTCGATCGACGAATCGGACAACGTCTCGTTCTCAGAAATCAGTCCGTCGTCGTCGATCGGCGCGCGCGATCGACTCGATCGACTATTTATGAGGGGGGCGACCCCCCTCCTGGTATGTAACGCGGCCTGATGTGTACGCGTCGATGCGCACGTACCCACGCACGCATGCACGCACGCACGCATCGTATACGTGGCGCGCGTTTATCAAGAAGAATGAGAAGAAGAAGGAGGAGAGCGAGTCTCTCGCCATGTTTGGAAGTGGAAGATCGCCCCGTCCGCGTTTCGTTTTCCCTCGATCTCGCGCGCGAGGCAGAGGCAAGGATACTCCACCGGCATTTCTCTCCTTCCTCGGCAGGATCTCACCCCGCTCGCTCGGCCACGCCGGCCATTACTTATCGACGAGTTATTACAGCACGCGCACACCGCCCTTACCTCTCTCCTTCCCTCCCTCGCTCCTTCGGATCTGTCGACACGATCGAAATGACCGTGCGCGCGGCTCGGGAAATTGAATATCTTCCTCGGCAGGATGCACAGAGCAAGGATACATAGCGCGATCGCCGCGAGGCCGTCGTGCCGTCGCGATTTTTCAGAGTAATCCCGTTACGCGGCGCGAGCTACCGTGCGAGAATTATTGCACCGCTCTTTTTCTTTCGCGCGCCCTTTTATTAATCGACGAAGATGGGGTGTATTAGTAGTGTGAGCCGATGATGGTCAGACCGAGTCGGGCAAAGTACACAAAGTGCGATGTATATAGTGATTTAGTGATATATATCGCGCGATAAAAATAAAATGCCAATTTTTTTCACCTTCAAACACGTGATTGTCTCGTTTCTCTTTACATACATAATCGCGCTTTCATCTATAATTTTTCTTTATATTTTTATAATTGTAAGTTTCCTTTAGGCTTTCGTAACGTAGTTTCTATTTTTGATCCATCAAATAATTTTTATGTCTTCCTCATCTCTCTTATTTCTCTCCTACGTGTGGTCTTTCCTGTCTAAATCGTTACATTTCTCACCGATAAATCCGAGTGATTGATCGTGATAACAAGCTAATCGTCGCTATTAAGAGCTTCCCGTCTCGAGGCGGCGGCCTCGAGCGAATCGGCGCGGCGCGGCAGGTGCGGATCGATCGTCGCCTTTCGTCTTTCATAAATCTCAATGAGGCCCACTACCGTATTACACGACCAGACGGCGTGTCGGTCCCGCGGTTATATACCCGATGGTCTTCTAATAACACAGCGCTACGCGCCCCGAGGGAGTTGTCGGTGGTGGCAGGAGCCATTGCTACTGCCGCCGCCGCCGCCGCCGCCGCTCGATTACAGGATATGCCACAGATGACGTGATATTAGCGTAATAAATACCGATCGCGCCGGCCGTGTGCGATAATACCAGAGCGACCGGCAATAAGACGAGAGTCGCATTCAGAGATTGCCAACTAGTTCAGTGTCACCCGATCTGACGGCGATCGACGATAGATCTGATGATAATTGGTTTAAAATAATTAAATAATATCAAGTAACCCGTTAATCTTTATTGGGCGAGTAGATTTACCTGTAATATTATTGAAATTATTATCTAGCTAAAAAGAAACGTAATAAATATTAAATTCCAAATTAAATTCTATTACTAATTATGTTTCTTAAATAAATGAGCGAAAAATATGCAACAAAATATACTTATAAATTAAAAATATATTTTTTATATACAGTATAATAATTATAATTAATCGCCCAATTTTATGAGAGTATATATGCTCTTTTGAATTGTTTAAGTTAATTTTGTAGAAGTATTCATCAGGTTTTATTTTGGCTATTCTTCGCACGATTGATAATGCGATCAATCGACGTTTCATGTATATTAATCGTAATTAATAATCGTCGTATAGAATTTGTTCTTAATCGCGCGAGTCAACGTTTACAAGGACGACTTTGGCGGGAGAGCGCAATTTAATTATCAATTTCGGAAGGCCGACGATGTAAATGCAAAACCACGTCATGCATGCATGCATGAGCAAATTATAGGAGATAGCAATTAAATTCGATCTCGTTCGATAATCGCGCGTTCCGCCGTTTGATTCGCCACGAAAGCACGTTACATCGATTTATTAACATGTTTGTGAAATTAAAACGTATCAATTAGCCTGATAGTTATACAAGAGAAATTCCACAATTTCATGCCTATTTATTCCTTGAATGTGACTAACTTATGCTTTATTTTAGCTTAATTCTTTCGAGGTGGCCGTGACAGTTTTTTTCTTATAAGCAAGAATTTCATGGAAAGATTCAACAGATTATATTAATATTAATAATGCTTCGCGCGCAAAAATAAAAATTTTAAATTACACGATGCCTCATTCATCTTACTTCGAAATCTGCAGCATGCCTATAAAATTTCGCGCGTCCATCCCGTTTAACTCTTAATATCCCTTATTCGCGTTCGTCAAATGTGTTTCCAGGAATTTTTCTCTCAGAAAGAAATTTCGCGTTTATTACAGCTCCGGCGGTAATTACAATGTCGCTGAATTCCGGACGAAGATGGGCGCGAGATATCGCCGGCAGCTACGACGGCCGAGTGGCCCCCAACCGTACGTCTCCCGGGAACGGGCGTTGATTGTGGGACCACTGAAATTGACATGGAGACGCGTAGGATCGTCTAGGCCTTGTTGATGGAGGTCTCGGAGTTCCCGCCGCAGCAGGTGGAAGTCGTCGCGACGTCATCACGTAGAATATAATGACTCGGCGATCGCTATCGCGTCATCGTCACGCATCGATGAAGAGTCACGGGAATTTCTTCCGCCTCTTTTCCACGGAACACGACGGAGGAGATTCTAGCGAATCTAGCTTCGAAAACGCACGTTGAGGCTCGATCTAGGGTACGTGTATCGAATTCCTGCAATACAAATTTTTGCGATGGCAAAGAAAGTATTTGATATAGAAATCGTTAGCTATAAAAATTAACTTTGCAATCGTTATTCTGCTAGATTTTTACTATTAGATACTGGAGTATACTTAAATTTTCGATTTTTTTCTTCCAAATGTCATTAAAGGCGACTGCTTAAAATGGCGAATACACCGGCGTGGGCATTGATGTCTCCGAATAATGTCGGTCACTTTCGCATACTCCAAGTACTCGATCTCGAATGCCGTTAAACGGTGTCGTTCGACAAATCGGGATCAATTAAAATTCTCGCCTTGACGGATGAGCAAGCACGGGTATCAAAATCCTAGAATCCTGCTTCCGATCGTAATCTTGTAATATCCCTCCAGGGTCCCGAAAGACCAGTTTGGTCCAATTAAGTAGCCTGCTCGCGAAGTAACCCGCGTGATCCCATTCGAATTTCAAATGAATGTGTTATAATTGTCGGTTTTAACGCTTTCACGAATAATAAGTAAATAAATCACATGGGTAAGAAATAATTTAGAGAAAAGCAGCTTCTTTAAAAAAAGTTGAGGTATTGCTCTGAACGTAACGTTACAGACACATAATATTAATTGTGCATATAGGCGTGTAGTAATTTAATATTACAATACAAAATTTTATAAGTAATTTGATTTTTTACAATCAATATTTTACAATCAATATTCTTAAAAAAAAATCTTACTTTTATATGCAATAATATTAAAAAAGAGTTGAATAAAATAAAGGATATATAGGTAGAACACCTAACTTAACTATTCATAGAGAATTTTTAAAAATAATATTAAAGCTTTAGAAGCAATCTTCCAAAAACCGTAAAATATATTCTGTTTAATGTAAAAGATATAACAATATTCCGTCAAGAATACCATCCCTTAATAATACATCGACAATTTATTAAATGCAATTGTATTAGTTTAATTATTCCTTCTCGAATCGCTCAATACGCCCACGAAGAAATCCGAGCGAGTTTATCAAGCGTTCGTTTACGGATGCATCGAATTCTCATATCAGCGTGGGCCCGAAGGACTCGCGGAGGAGCGAGATGCAGGACTTGCAGGACAATCAACGACGTGGGGGAAGGAAGGAAGGAAGGAAGGAAGGAAGGCGAGGCGATATCGGCGAGGCGGCGGTAATCCGGCGGGTTTTAATCATCGGTCGACTCGTCGCCGTGGTTCCCCTTCGGCACTCTCTACCCCCTTCGCGCCCCCTCCCCCTCGTTCGGAAGAGGTTTCGAAGCTTCTCTCCTCCACGGGGTTGCCGCGGGACGCGCGAAGGGGCGGGAGGGGCCTCGGGGGTCGGCGAGGGGTGCGAGCGACAGGCGGCGCTATGCGGATCGGGCTTATCTCGAACTCGCAGACGCGTCGCAATCGATATATCTCGCGAAGACTCCTCTCGATAGGTGCCCCCAGCCCAACTCCCCCGCGATATCTATCCCCGGCAACGGGGGAGCGGAAAGGGATGAGATCGTATGTAGACGAGCGAGCGCGCGCGCGCACACGAGGACACCTCGTCCTCGAACCGCTGCAGAAAAGATCAATTTTAGATTCGCAGCGATTTATAACTTCCTCTAATATGGCACCGATACCATCGCCCTCTTCCTGTCCTCCCGGCGCTCCCGAGACCCCTTTCTCTCGCCCACCTCACTCGCCTGCCCCCCTCCCCCCCTATCGCCGAACCACCCTTCCGCGCTTCCTGACGCGATCTCGCAGATACGCGAGCCCTTAAAAGACTGGTCGACTCGTGGATCCTCGATTTATGAAAGAAATTGGCTGCTGAGCGAGATAAAACTCGCTAATCTCGCGCTTTCGGCGGAAGATCGTAAACGTGTTATCTCTCAAACGCGAGATATCTTGCCCGTCAATCAATTTCAAAAGGAAACTTCAAATCCTGCCAAAATCCTGCTATTCCTGCTTAAGAAAAATACTTGTACCCCTCTATTCTGTAACTCTTAACGACAGTTTCGTTATCGTTATATTGTCGTTGAACAGATATAATATATAGCAAAAAAGCTGCGCAACGACAATATAACGATAACGAAACTGTCGTGAAAAGTTACAGAATCAGCCCCCTGATCTGAATGTTATTTTTCAAAGGCGGGATGTCTCGTATTTCAATCAATTTCAAACAACCGACAATTTCCACTAAAATCCTGATTAAGGCCAAATCATTAAAATACCTCAAGAAGTCTTGAGAAGAAAAAATATATACCAAAGTTTCATTAAGATCGTTTTCCTCTTTATTAGGCAATACGTTGTACAGTCCGGGATTTTACGAAACGTCTCTCTTCGTTCGGTCCGTGATTCAGAAATCAACACGTACGCGCACACACATATGCATCCTGGGGACGGTGATACATCGAAGGGAGGGTTCAGGTCTTATCCGATTACCGATGACGCGATCGCGGCGGCGCAGCCGCATTCTTGCGACAGTCCCGAGTGGATAACCGGACACGCGGAGTCGACGGAGTGCCCCTATGGGGGACGCACACCCACACGCGGGGCCCCGAACACGACCGGGGCACGCGTTTAACGAGGAGAGCGAGACCGCGGGTCCCGCTCGGCCAGATATGTTAATCGGCGCGCGGAGGAGAGCGATCCTCTCAAAGCGGGCGGATCGACACACGGATGGTCGTTGCGTGTCCGGAATCCGACGCGTATCCACCACAATTATAAATCAGCGTTCCCCGGCTAATAATATGCTAATGCCCACCGTTCAAGATCCCTTCGGCACGTGCAGCGCGGTCCTCAATTAACCCTTAATAGCGCACGCGAACGGTGAAAAAGGAATCGGCTCACCGTCCGGATCCCCGACGAGTTCCCGTGGAATTATATGATAATATACGTATAATCGTGCACACCGCGTACACACGCTTATCCGACTCGCGTCGTCGCTTTTAAGATTAACACCTCACGCGGGATTATCGATTCGCGCGAGGGCGACGAGAGAAACCGATCATCTCGTCACGCGAGGATTATATCTTCTCCGAAAGAAGAAAATTGAAATTCGCAGAAATTAAAGTATCGACGAGTTCAACGGATATAATTAATCCCCCGGATAAAAAAAAAGAAACCCGAGGAATGTCTCTTTAATTGTTTTATTTGCGTAATATAGGGGGAATTAGTATTAATTTTAAAATTTTTTTTTTTTGCAATTCGAGGGATTGGATTTCTTTCCGTTTTGAATCGCGGATGCGCTTCCGGGGTTTCGCGTGCGTCACGCTGCGTCGCCAGCTCGTATCCTCGCGTAAGTAAATGGGGCGTAGCGAAAATTTACTTGCGCCTAGGGTAGATAAGTACACAGTCGTATATACGGCGACACTTAACAACCGTTTGAACTCTAAACGGACCATTAAAATGGCTATCAGGGCGAGAGCCATTACCCGGGCACGGGTGTGGCCTTTCTTCTCTCGTGTCCTTCCTAATCTACCTCCATTTTCTCTTTTTCATCAAATGCCACGCGAGCGGGTGGTATGTGTGTAACTTTCGGCCTTACTTTCCGCATTCCGTCGAGTTATCGCCTCGCAGCTTAATCCCTCGTCGTCATTCTGTATCGCTCCTCGCGGAATCTCTTCCTAACAAGCGGACTTTCCGGGACTTGTAAAAAAATTAAAAAAAAAATTAATTCATCTATCTAGAAGTTGACTACAAAGTTACAAACGTCTGTTTTTTATAAGTTATGTTGTTGTGGAAATAATTACAGCATTCGCATGACTATATATATTACTTACAAATAAATAAATTAAATAAATCTTTAACTAACGTCGTTAGTTTATAAATGATAAATTAACAATGTTAATTAAGGTATATTAGTTGAAAGTAAGTTGACATTGCTAATAATGTTACAATAGTTAAAGATATATTTAACTAATATATATAATACGTAGGTATTTATAATTTATAACATATAGATACTTCGCAGTTTAAAAATAATTGCATCATCAAGGAGCTTCTTAACGCGAAAGATTTTCGATTTCTCTGGATCATTAGATCCCTCTGTTAACGACTTTCCCGCGGAAGCTATCAGTGGGGCGCAAATCGCGCGTATATCGAAATTTTATTTCAGCTCAGTGAGAAATTCGCGAAAATATAGCGGGCGTCAATGTAACAGAGAATACCGGAATATCGCGCCGCCGGGAATCGTATCGCTATCGATGGCCAATAATCGCACACATACACGCGCGCACACACACACACACACACACACACACACACACATACACACACCGACACACACAACGGCATGTAAGACGGTGCACCTTACAGCAGACTCCGGCTCCGGAGAAGGGGTGTACGTAAACAACGAGTGAGAGCGAGTTCCGTTATCAGCGACGCGCAGCGTCGCGCTCCCGACGTCGGGGGCATCGTCGTCTTTATCGCGGCCGCCGCGCGCGCGCCTCGCGTCGCGCGTCCCGTTATCAGCGCGGCCATTAGAATATCTAAATACCACCCCCGCGTCCGAGTTACAAGCCCTCTTCTTCTTACACGACGAAGTTATCAAGGGTTTCGCCGCAGTGGAAATACGTGCGTAAACGTCAATTCGGCGATCGATACACTTAACAATAAAGAAAGATGCTCTCACATCCTGATATATAGAATCCTGCTCGCGCTTTTTTTAATCGCAACAATATATATTATTACTGCAATATAAAATACAAAGCTCTCTAAAAAAAGTATCGCAATCAGTATGATTGAAAAAACATACTCTTCATACTTTTTTCTATTGTGATCATACACAGTAATAGTAACATAATTTTATAAGAGAGAAATGTACAATGTGTAATATTAAATAAAAGATTATCTGAAAAGTTAAGATCCTTAAATATTTTTTCTTTAATTTAAATATTTGTTGATTGTATCATTATTTGGTGAGACGCTATCGTCTTTAGCATTTCTAGATTTCAAGATCGTCTATCTTAGCAATTAAGTTATCTACATAATTAAGTTATCAGCACAAAGATTCATTATGATTAGAATTATTATCAACATTATCAAACCTTGTGTGTATTATTCACAATCGCACAAAAAAATCATCACATTATTATAATTATCTTACGCGCATGTGCGTAAGTATTATTATATTACATTATTACGTCTATCAAAATATAAAGCTTCATCTTTTGACAATGATTTTACCGCAGATAAGCGTCGGGCGAGCACGTTTTCACGACGTTTCGCAGGGCTGGCGCGCGCGTACGCTAAAATCCACAGGAAGGAGGGGTCCGTCGAGATGCTGAAGGGTAGCGGTGGGAGGGAGAGGGGGGGGCAGAAGTGGTGCAAAGGTAATCTCTGTACCGAGCGTGCTGCCTTGGAAGGGTTAAGTTGTAGAACGTCGGGGCTGGCCGCCAAAGATAAGGACCGCTCTCCTCTCGTCGAGCCGCAGAATCCGCAGGACCCTTCAGCCGCGAAGGATCCCCCGGGGGAGGATCCGCGGAGGAGATTTCGGAAAGCGCGGGCGTGCACGCGCGCGCGCAAGGACACGATTTCTCTCTCCCGTCGCGAGACAGACTGATAAAATTACGACGAGACAGGGACGAGAGATTACGAAGGATCCGGCCGATCCAAGCGAACGAGCGAACGAACGGCTGATCCTCGAACGATTAATTCTGTGAAGGCGACGTCGCTACTGTGCAACGTCATTTTTTCGAGTATCGATTGCGCGAAGCGAATATAGGAAAGATAGTATACGTATTGCGTTGTAGAAGCGCGATTTTTGTAATTGTAATTCAATCTGAAATCTTAAAATTAATCTTTGTTCAGCAGAGATGAAAATATAAGAGGAGTTTTTGGAAACTAAGCTTGGTGGTTGTTCAGAAAATTTTTAATTGCCATAAAGATTTTTTATGTTAAATATTAATCCCAATCCTTACCAAAGAGTTTGTTATTAAAATAAAACTTGAGGTTTTTTGGATACCGCGCCTGATTTTAATATTCAATTTATATAACTTTCTCAAAAAAGTTTACATGGCGCAAGACACTACCGTTTTTTTTTATTAATAATACAAATAAATAAAGAACTGGAAACTACAGAATTTGAATCTAGAAAATTAAAAATTGCAAACGACTATATTAATTATAACAAAATTCACTGAATATTCAATAAGCACAAGTTGGTTAAACATTATTTAACCATCTATCTAAAATGTAAGTTTGACTTTCATTCTTATCTTGAGATTCTACGATCCTGTATTTAATCTCTAATCATCGCAAACCGCAGCTTTCGTTTTCACATCCGAGATTTCGCAACAATGCGCACGCTATTATGACCGTTTCGTGGCCGCCAATTCATCTGTTTGAGACGGAATTTATACCGGGTGTGCCTTAACTTACGATAATCTACGAGCGCGCGCGAGTCGATATTAGACTCGCTTGGATTCGCATTCAGCGCCTCTCTTCTCCTCCTCCCCCGCCCTTCCCTCGCTCTATCAGGCGGCATAAATCAGCCCCGCGATCTTAATAAATGCGAGAGAGAAACGACGACGACGACGACGACGACGGCGACGAGGAGAAGAGAGGGCTCGAGGTGAGGGCGCGAGAGAGCGGAACGGGGATGCGAGAGAAAGAAAGAGAGAGAGAGAGAGAGAGAGAGAGAGAGAGAGAAAAAGAGAGAGCGGACGGTATGAAACGTCGGGGCGGTTGGTAGGCAGCTAATATCCTCCTGGCCGCTATCCCTAGGCTCATCTCAATAAATTCAATATACTTGTGTAAATCGGAACCCCTTCCACCCCTTCCCGGCGACCGTCCCCGCGTCCGCCGTCCCCGCCGCTTCTTCCTCTACCCTCTTTCCGCGGGACGGAGATGAGCTGCGGCCCTCTCGCATCCCCATCGGGCGCATCCCTTTCCAATCCCGCCGCCGCCCTCCCACCCCCTTCCTCGCGCCACCGCCACCGATAATGTATCGGTTATTGATTACCCGTAATGAGCTGCTCACTTCAATTTTTCCACCCGGTATACTCGACCCGGTGCCGCGAATGTGTGTATACGTGTACGGGCGCGAATGTAAGGACGCTTAATGGCGCGGCGGCGTTTCCTCGCGATTTATGTGGGAATATCGTCATGGGGGGTGGCGGGAGAGTTATCGGGGGTTGTCGTCATATAGAAATTTCGGCAAGGCGCGTTGAACCGGTGCAGCGCGCGTTCGTATAATTATATAGCAAATAAATAAAAGGTCGAAAGAGAGCGCAAAATGCCAAAAGATGAAAATATAACATGATTATTATATTAACCCTTATTTGCCACACTGGGATCAAATCAACCCCACGACTATATTCTCTTAATTTTAAGTACCGAAACCTATGGAAAGCGGGTCTATAGCGACATCTGTCAATAGTTTGAGCATGCAATGAATTTTTTTGTAAAAACAGCCATTTTTTAAATTTTTCTTTTGCTATTTTAATTTTTGTATCATACATAACTTTAATTTTTGGCTATATAACCTACATAACTTTTAAAAGTAAGCTTTTAAGAAGTTCTAAAAAAATTGGCAAGTTAAAATATTGAATAGCTTATTTGTTATAACAATTTTTGTCGCTGGGGTAGATTCCACCACAATGTGGCAAGTACGTGACGTCTACAGAAGTGTGGCAAGTATAATTATAATTAATTAATCTTGTCAGAGTTTTTTCGCGTTAATCATATTTTTGTATCACTTTACTGTCGACCTTCCATCTTTCAAGTTTGATCTAAAAAAAAACAAAGATTATTGTACGCTCCGTTATATGTGTACTACTCATGCTCACATCACTCTCTATAAAAAATAGACAAATAAAACAAATAAAATTACAGGAATATATTCTAATTTTTTTAATTTTAGAGATATGTTTCTCTAAAAGTTCTATTATTTTTATTATTAAATATATTATTAATTACATAATTAATTATTATTATAATTAAATACATTATGAATAATACTCAATATATACAAAGACACTACAAAGAGTGTATATACATTAATGCGATTTATATCATAAATATCATAATTATAATATAAGAGACATCTCCGAATGTTTATGGCTCAAGAATCAAGCCGCTGAAAATCCTAATAAAATGAGCTCGTTGCACCGTTCGCGACCGTCCGTAGTGCATACGTAACGAGTTAGCGTTATCGATCTAACTAACGGGGGAGCGGCGTGTCGTCGTCCATCGTTTTCCGGCCCGGCTCGGCCTAGCAAAGTTACCGCCGTCGTTTCGCCTCCTTCGGCACTATTTCGCGCCCTCCCCCTTCTCCCCCCCCCCCGCGCTAATGGGCCACCGCCGGGTCGGAGGTTCTACTTCCTAACTGCCGAGTAACAGGCGTTACTGTCGATGGATGCACCGCGGGGTAGGTAGTTATTTAGTCTGTTTCTTTCGCGCGCGCGGCTGCGTCTTTTTACGGTTACTTATACTCCATTTAGGACAAAACAAGTTTATGGACACGCTAAGTGTAGAAACTATAATTAAGAGGTACGCGAACTTGGAACGAGATATGCACATGATGCTAATTATTGCCAAATTAGTGGATTCTTCTTATTGCATAGATTATGTTAATTAACCAATTACCAATTTTATTATCTGTCTCTTTTTATATTTCCTATTTTTTATAATAAAAATACATGATTATAAAATAAATAAAAATAATTATTGCCACATTATTTTCTATTTGCTATTTTGAGAAATAATGGAGAAAAATAAATTTTTCAATTTTATAGACTTTTATAAACTCACACTTGCTTGCTTATTTTTAAACATTATAAAAAAAAAGAAAGTGGAACTACTTAGATGAAATACAAAAGAGAACGTAATAATAAAGAAATGCTAAAAGAGAGAATTTAAAAAACTGTGATATTATGATAAAAAATAGAAATATTACCCTATCACATTCATTTATAATACATCAATTTATCCTTTCTTTATTTAATTAATTTTCTCTCGTTTTTCTGCATAAATTATGTAACGTTCTATTTCGCGAAAATCGCGATCGCAGGAGCTCGTTAATCGCGTAGGAGGGAAAAAGACGAAATATTTCCGAATTCTATCTATGTTGGCAAGCCCGATAATAGTAGTCAGGGGATGATAATAGCGAGAAGAACGCCTTGCTCCTCTCGCAGCTCGTATATTTCCAAGTAATTTCTTAGCGATCAGGCGGAGAATTTAGCGGCGGGCCCTACACGTAGGGGTGAGCTCTCCCCGTCCCTAATATCTGTCCCTATCTCGGGCACGACGAGCTTTTCATCGAGTCGTTAGTTAACGGCTGCGCGCGAGGCTGCTTCCTTTTAAAAGCCGCCCTTCCGAGGAGAGTGAGAGAGTTATCAATGAGTTATCGTCTCGAGTTGTCCTCCTAACGTCGGCCTAATGTCGACGTACGATTGTGCTTAAGCGTTATCCACGATTTTAATCGATTTAGACAATCCCGCGACTCGTAAGTCGGCTTAGGATTTTCGCGATTCGTTTTGCGTTTTTCTCCGACGATCGGATGTTTTACGCAAGTGAAAAACGAATCAATCTGCGTATTTTGTTATCAAAGTAAATAGAAAGAGATTTAGTGAGAGAAGTTGTTAAATTCAATGCTAAATGGAAATACAAATATGAATTTGGATACAATTCTATCTCCATGATAAATAAAACTAAAAAGAAAATTAATATTGTATAAAATATCATAGAAAATCTATGGCTACTGAATTGAAAGTTATATTGTATAACTTCGATAAAAAAAAATTAAATTCTATTTAGCAATACGCGATCAAGTTTGATTTAACGACGATAGTTGGAATAAATACGTCATTCAACATTACTTAAATTTATAATTTAATTTTCTTTTAAGCATATAAGAATTAATTACATATACTTTGCTTTTTGGACAATCGATGATAGATATATTTATTTAAACACACAGTTTTAAGATAAATTTTTAATATCAAACTTTATCATTTGCATATGGCAAATAAATTTTAATATCCGCAAAAAAATCAGCATTCTGTTATTTGGCCGAAAATCGGTCAGGTCGGACGACATATACTTTCTGCGACGGTTACAAATGCAGGTACGAGCGCAGTTTTACAATTTTCCTGCAATTTGGCATAAATTGTGCCGGCAGGACTCTCTCTCCTCCCGCCTCGCCATTCCGGCAACGAGCTTTTCATCGAGTCATAAGTTAACGAGCAAGACTCTCTTTTCGCGCAGACAACCGTGCGGGCCATTCCTTTCCCGAGTTATCGACAACTTATCGCCTCCACTTCGTGTTCTAATGCGAAGATCGTATTTAACGGCCGTCGCCGCTACCGCGCCGCTTATTACAGTCGAAAACTTCTCTCTGTCTCTCCTTCTTATTGCGATTGTAAGGAAACCTCTTCTCGGCGATCGTCGAGAAGAATTTGCCGGGACACTTTATGTATACCCACGTTCACGGCATGTTATCCCTTTTACTTTGATACTCAAATTGTGAATGTATTTTTTTCCTTATTAAAGCGTTAATGCGAATATCCACACGGAAAGAGACATTCAGTAAGAAAATTATATAACTGTGCTTTATAGTGCTTTATGGTGTTAATAAAATCACGAAAAATATCTTATCGATTATTATAAACATTTTTTATTAAATATAAAAAATACAACATTCTTTCATTATTGTAGTTTTTTCGCCAATGGTGGTATATACCGATTTCAATCACTTATTGAATTATATAGTCTACTACTTTCATTCTTTATATATTTTTTGGTTCTATTCTATTCTCATTTCCTTGTGTGTCTATATTTTCGTTTTATTTTATCAAAGGCTCTTTCTTTGCTCATTTTATTTCGATTTGTTTATTATTATTAGTGTTTTGATTATCAGTTGTCGTTCGTGGTTCCTGGAACGAGTTCCGGGAACAGATCGATGGTAACAGTTTCACGAAAACGCGGGTTCCTCGTTGACGACGACGACGAATGTCGATGACACGACGACAACACGGCGACACAGCATTGAGGAAAAGCGCAATCAGGGTGGCAACACGGAGTCTATCTGCTGCCGGTTGATCTACAGCCACGAAGAGGGATGCTCACTCGGGGGAAGATTTTCACTCCGTGCCGGTTGATAAGCCAGCCCCTACCTCCAGCTGGAGGGCTGGAAAATATCAAGCCGCGCGAGAAACTCGACGCGACGCTAAATGCATTTCCAACAATTTTCGTTACGAAAGTGTCCGGCAGCCGTCAAATTACTGGTGGGATGATCGACGGCCGCGAGCGATCTCGTCCCGCGATTATTAAAAACGAGAGCTGCCTCATCAGAGACGCGAGCGCTACTCCGGATTCTTTTTTTTTTCATACGTATATCTATTCTTTTTTTCTATCAAATTTTGACGGGGAGTTCAAGGAGAAATACACTGGCGTGTTGCGTCGGAAATCACTTTATATCTGACTTGAAAAACTCGCGGTTTTTTCTTCGTGTTAATGAATTAAGCGACGGAGTTTTATTCGATCGAAAATCTGGTTATTAATATAAAAGCCGCTGTCTCGCGCGCATAAAGAGCGTCTAGTTTAAGCGATAGCAAGGGAAAAACGCTTTGTTATTGACACCATCGGAAATTATGTTTAAAATTATGTCCAAATAACGTGCAAAAACGTTACATCCAAATCACACGCTATAAATCCTACTTTAATTAATCTCTTGGTTCCTTCAGTCTCTTCTTTGTGTTAATAAATTATGCGATAGATTTTAATTCTATTAAAAATCTGGTAATTAATATATAAAAGTGAGAATTATACCTTGTGCATTATATAAGTAAAGTGTGTCGATTATTGCTTAAGCAAAGGAACCATCGGAAATTATTATTAAAATTAGGTTTAAATAATGCATAAAACAATTGCGCTCAAGCATACGCATCTTTTTTTAATTAAAAATCGTATAATTGCTGATTAAGAACCACTATTTGATTCTAGTTTAGTTCCTTTCTCTTATTTTTTTCCTTTCTTTAACGTTCAAAGATGAAAAATACGGTTATCGACATCATCAAAAATTATCTCCCACGTAGAGAGGACACAATTGTCTTCTCCTTAGACAAAAGCAAATCCGCGCCGAAATTATGCATCGGAGCGGCGGGGGAGAACTTTATCCGAATCTATGCTCGATTTGCGCTTCCACGTGCAATTTCCACGGCGCGGGCGAGACACGAGATTTATCGGGCCGCGGGCGGGCGCGGGCGTACGATATTAAGGCCGCGCATCCTGTACCTGGTGTCAAAAAATGAGGAGGCGACGCGACGTGAGAGAGGAGCGCGCCGATGCGCGGCGGCGTTTATCTGCGAACTCCGGCTCATCGCTTTCTCCGCCTTCATGCATCGATGTCCCTTATCATCCCGTGTCCCGCATCGTGCATTACGCGAGCACTCTCTCCCCTACCTCTCCCCTTCTCCTTTCTCTCTTTCTCTTTCTCTCTCTCTCGCTTGATTGATACGCAAAGTTGACAAAGTACGAGAGGCGGAGGCGCGGCGCGCTTGCCTAACGTCACGCGGCGTGCCGCGTAGTAAAGGGGTAATGGCCCGGCAACGGCGGTATCTCCGCGCCGTTGTGTACCTTCGACACGTCGCGTCGGCGTCGGCATCGCCGCTTCCGTATCTTTTTCCGAAGCACCGGCGAATAGATGAATAGATAGCCCGGTATATTTCACATCCTTGAGCCCCCCTCCCCCCTCTCTTCCTCCAGGAGTCTGGGTTTCTCCTTGCGAGTCCGCGATATCTATTCGTGCTCCACGTTCAGCGCCCCGGATGTGAACCGCTTGGTTCGTCAATCCTGCTTAGACACACGACACGTACATATCGCTGCGACGAGTCAGTTATTACGTCAATCCACCGTGAGGATAACTTCGCGACACCCTGTAGCGACAGCCCCGGAATCTCGATTATTCAAGTATCCGCGGACGTTGTACTCGTTCATCTAGATAGACGAGTACAACCTCGACGATCCTGCACCGCGCGAAGGGAACGAAGGGGAGTTGCCACCGTACTTGATACACTTGATATACCCTTCCCTTCTCTCTCTCTCTCCCCCTCCTTCCCGCCCGTATCCGAAAGTTTCTGGGCCTCCACGATGACGAGGTATATTCGTGGGGAGGTTGGTTGTCTGGTTGTCGGCTGGTGCACGGGGGGCGGTGTGTTGGTAGGGCTTATCGCGAAGCGCACGCGGTCGCCACCGCCAGTCACCAGCCGCGGAATTCCGAGGAATTCCGTGGGGGAGGGACGGAGAGAGGAGGATATGCCGCGGCGGGAGGGGGATGTATATCGTCGTTCGGTGGTGCCAGTTTTCTGATCGCGATGGATTTCTTTCCCGGTGGGAACCGAGCATCGCACCGGCCTCGATAGCGCCGAGGGGGGATGAAATGAATTTTGCTCCACCCCCTCTCCCTGACGTAACCCCGCGACGACCGCGACTGTCCCGTTCGTTGCTGCAACGCGTCGGGTAATTCGAGCTTCCGGCAAACGTCGGTCTTGCGATAGAATTTTCGCGCAATATTTCCCCTCCTTATTAAATTCCCGTTTTAATTAACATCCAATTCCTGCATTTAATTAAATAAACATGGAGAAAAATATGTGAATTTTGTATAACGATTGAAGCAAAATTAGATAAAATTGCGCGCAAAAAATTTTGCTGAAATCCTTATATACAAGTTTATGTAACTATCAAAATTTAAAAAAATATATGGATATATTAAATTATATTTCTATATACCTACTATACATATAACATAAAAAATATAGAGCTAAAAATAATCATACTGGATTAATATTATCCTCGCAGAAAAGATTTCTGATAACGAGACAAAAAAATTCTTGATATACTTAATCTCATCACAACCTGAAGCAGTATAAAAATAAAATACAACAATAGGTATTAAGATTAAATCAATAATTCCTATTCTCCTCTGTCGAATGAAATAAGATTCACTAAATATCTTGAGACAAGAGTAACATATATTTTAAGCTTATATATATATTCTTGCGTTTAGATTAAATTTTCACGCGATGTTAGCGCCACAATATTTGGCGCGATGTGAGCTACCGTCTTTTGTCGACGCCAATAATGATGTGATATAGGTACTATTAACGAGAACAAAGCGTAAGTGTTTACATCGTAGTCGTGGACATAAAGTAAAGCAGAGTAAGGGCCTTGGCACATAGAAAAACTTAAGCAGTAAAACTTAAGCAGTAAGAAATCAACGGTTTGGATTCGCTGCCGCTTAGGGCCGTGCCTTAAGTTCTTGACTGTGATTGGCTGATTTGCTTACTGCTTGAGTTTTACTGCTTAAGTTTTTCTATGTGCCACGGCATTAAAACAAAAGTCATGAAAGGCTACTGTACAATAACCTTTCACGCCTTACATTTTTTTTGCCTTGATTAATATCTATACGCTACGACAGACGTCTCGTTCTGTCATCAGCCATACGCGATGACAGAGATTTCCTTCAAATCCGTCTATTGTTGAATCAAAAATGTTATGAGATTGTCATAAATCGCTATCTAAAGCTTCCTGATAAAATTAGGAGGAAAGCATAGATTATTTTATTCTAGATTTAAAAATTCAAAATTAAAATATTCTTTTTTCAATACTAAATATGATTATCGCTATATCGACCCTATTTTATGATAGATTGAAGAATAATAGTATTGTACCCAGAAATCGTTTCTGTGGGTACGATGTTACGATATCTAGAAATAATCTACATCGCTTCGCCTGATTATAAGTCGTTATCGATGGAGACAAAGATGTCAAGAAGCTAATCATCACGGGTGTATTTGTAATCGGGACACGTAATTGAATGATTTTCTCGACTCGACGATTCTTTCGAAAAACACAACGCCGATTTCGCGGTTCACAGGAATGTTGGCTGTAAATGGGCCGGCATTTGCCAATAATCAGTATATATCGCGATGTTACGATGACTAAAGCTTCATGGCATATGGACCAGCAAGGACCTCGTGCACAGGGTGTCCCGGAATTCGCTCCAAGACCGTGGTGAAATTCGCGTTCCGATAAAAATGTAGAGATAAAGAATGTCCATGAAACATAAATAATATAATCGAAGATGCATTCGATTCGATCGAGGCTTCCGGGATTCGGATAGATAAGATAAATTTGTTTTTCAGGCACACGTTTGAACGAAAAACAATCTAATCCTCGGCGATTCTTAATTTAAACGTCGAGTATCGAGACTTTTCATTTTTATGTTGACTGTACAAATACTCTGTATAACAAAATAATTCGATGTAATTTCATCTAATTATACAATAATTTAATTAAGATCATCTAAATTGTTCGCCTGATATTATCGCCAAAAGCTCGAAGATATGATTCCCCAAAAACCAATCGAAATCGATCTTCGAACAAAGAAACCAACAATAATTCTGGCATATCTCGTACGCACACACATACACACGTGGTCCCGCGATCGCGCGTCCCGGATCGATCTCGTGCGGTGGTTTGCAGTGAATTTTCAGGGCGTTTCAACTCGTCCCGCCCGACGCAGAGGTCGAGGGACGGCGGGGAGGAAAAGAGGAGAAGGCGGCCTGGGGCTGCATCGAGATCGGGACGCGATGTACACCAGGTGTATCGGGAGGGCCCGGACCGCGAAGAAGAGTGCTCGGCAGTGCTCGGTGCGGTTCGCCGCGATGCAATGCAGATACGAGGCTGCATCCACAGTTCGCCCCCCTCCCCCATCTCTACCCATCACCCCTGGTGTCACCCTCGCTCTCCTCTCGCAATACGATGAGACATGCGTCTGTCGTGTTCAAAGTTATTGTCTTAGTAAATATAAGTGCCACAGCGCGCAAGAGGCTAATTTTCTGATCGATCGATCGTTGATTTTTGCGTTTGCAAAAATGTAAGCGTAACACAAGTAAAAACGTAACAATTATAAAAGATATTATGAATAAAATGTCTGTGTTTTTAACAAATAATATTTCTTTCTATATTCTCTGTTATTTAACTAAAAATGAAAATCTCTGTAAATTTAATGAAAGAATAAAATCACTTTTCGTCATTCCTAAGCAAAAACTTGAACTTTAGTTCAGAAACTTGAAATCTTACAAAGAAATAGTTATTTTTATTTATAAATTTTCATAAATAAAATATGGTTACAATTCCATAAACTATCAGTTCTAAATTCGTCAAAAATATGTTTCAAAATTTTACACAATTATACATCAAACAAAAGAAATAAAGAAACATTGCAGAATATTATCACTTATTGGTTACTTAAAATATCTTTTACTTTATATTTTATGCATTTTTCCTAAATAATGACGTCTTTCTCGTTCGCATTGGCATACGTTACATTATCTACCCGAGTAAATCCCCTCTCTGTATCTTCTGGTCCCCTTTCAAGCACAGTCCGTTCCCTCATCGCTCTCTCTCTCCTTTATCTCTCTCGATCCTTTCGCCTTTCTCATACGATTCACTCCGTCTTGCCCCGGCCATTTTACCTTCTCCTGCCCTTCTTGCTGCCGCGGCCCTAACCCCCTCCCGGGCCTCCATCGCCGGTACGCGGCGGATGGGAACCCGAGATGCCCTCTTACAGATACAAATGGGTACCTATGCCAACGGCGTAACCTGTTATTATACATTCCCCTATACAAACAACGTGTTAATCGGGCCCCACACCCTACGTGCGCCGCGTACGGGGGGCCGGGCCCCCCCGTTTCTCCCTCCAGCTCTGCGCGGCAAGTGCGGAGAGGATATCCGATACGCGCGCCCCGTGGAAACCCGATTTATCGATCGTTTATTTGCCGCGAGCCTTCCTCCGGATCGTAGCGCTAAATTGGAATGCGCCCACCCCCGGATGGGGCCCCATTTTCGTGCAAATCGACCTTTTCAAGCGTCATTTTTTTATAAGGGATCGTGTGAGAGATATCGCTCGGCGAATCGACAAGTCAATTTGTTTCGACCCTCGCAGTTTTCATTTTATTTTATTATTTTTGGCATATTTTTTATTTCATCTCATTGTATTATTATTGTTATTTTGAATTTAGTTTATGTAAAATTGTAAAAGATTGTGTTTCTATCTTTCTCACTTTTTTCCAATAAAGATGAGAATAAATTAGGTATAGATTTCATATTTCATTTATTTCCTAAATTTTATAAAAAAGTATGTAAATTTTTAATGTATATTCATATCAAGTGTAAAATATTTATATTCCTGAGTGGAGAGATCACAAGACCCAACTTTGGCGATGAAATATGCATGCATATGTTATATGTAATATGTTATATTATGCATATATAATATGAGTGCAATACACTCCACAATAAAATTTATATAATGACGCATAATAATATTACATAATAAGAATAGATAATATAATTTTACGTAATACAAACAATAATATAATAAATAATGTAACGATCTATTATTACAGCCTCAAAAATGAACGATGGGACCAATTCGATAGCGCGGCCTCAAAAAATCCATCGGATGGTTTCTCTCCTGCTCCCTCCTTATCGGTGCTGTCCGGGGGACGCGGCCGATCGGAAGGATCGTAACCGGCGGGACCTCGCGAGAAGAGGAGATCGCGCGCGTTCCGTTCCGTTCCCGAGGAGGCCTGCGATGATTTGTTTAACTCGGATCGCCCTCGATGCGATGCGCGCGCGAACCCGCCCATGCGATGCGATACAGCGTACCCGGGGTCAGCAACGAACCCTGACCCCCTGGCTAATTGTTGTTGGCTCTAGATCACTGATACGCGGGCCCGCGAGAGATCCTCTAGTTCTCTCTCTCTCTCTCTCTCTCTCTCTCTCTCTCTCTCTCTCTCTCTCTCTCTCTCTCTCTCTCTCTCTCTCTCTCGCGGGTATCGGTGGGACAGGGTTGTTGCCTCGCAGGAATTTAATGTGAAATATCAATTACGTCATAGCGAGTCTTCGACCGTTCCCTTCAGTTCGATTATATTTCTATATTTCTAATACTCTTTCCTCCTCTTTATGTGTCTGATTATAGACTCGTTATATTATTGCGCATTTATTACGTATTATTATTACTAGAAATAATTTATTAATTAAATGCGATTCGCGATTGTGGCGCTGCTCAAGAATTGTTTTTATTACGAATCTTCTCGAACAGATTTTTATGTCACTTAAGCTCGCTCTTAATTGATTATTTATGCTACATTTAATCGACCATTTTCTTTCATCTCTTGTCGTCCGCAGTTGAGGGAGTTCAATTTCCCGATAAGATTCTTAATTGAAGATAATTCTTCCCTTTAATTATTGAATTAAATTGATTAATACTAGATAAAGGAAACTCTTTAATGAAAATTGAATATTCTCAGTTTCAGATGTTACTACTCACAAAGAGACTTTTTATAGGTAGAAAAAGTGGTTGTTTCACACACACAATACCGGCAGCAAAACATTTAACATCAAAAGTTTTTAATTGTTATTTGTGAAAATAATTCTTCATTCAATGTACTGCGTTTATTGTAAAAATTATAGATATAATCCGATATAATTATGCCTATTAAAATCAGCAGCCTCTTATCTTGCAAAAAATTATAAAATTCAACAAGAGATTAAATTATTTTTCGAGCCCTTAACCACAATAATTAATAATAATTAATAAAGTAATTAAATTAATTGATAAAGAAATCATAAATAATTTATTTTTCCATATTAAAGTGTAAATGTCTAATCACTTAACATTAAAATATAAATATTTAACCATTAATTAATCAATATTCTATTTTTGGCAAATTACAAATTCCAATTTATGACCAGAAATAAACATCTTTTTCTCTCTTTCTCTCGACAATACCATATTACAATGTTATTTCATTTTAGCGGATGATTGTGCTCTCTCGAAATCCCTTTCTCCCTCTTTTTGATCCAATGCGATTTCTCGATCTATATATCATTACCAACGAAGCACTCTCTGTACTGACATACGAGATCGAGGCGCGAACCACGAATCGCGAGTAGATCACGATCGCGCGATCCGACAAGGGGGACCCGCGAAAGGAAGCCTTAGGAGAGAGAAAGAGAGCGCGAGACGGAGAGGGAGAGGAGGAAACACGCGGACGGATAAAAATGGATGGAAAGGAGACAACCATGGCGGCAGCCATGGATCCGCCGGGGTATCTCGCGCGAACGGAGAGGGACTTATCTGCGGCGGGCCCCCACCGGGCCCCCCCGGGCCCGCTGCCGCGCGGTCATTTCTGATATTAAAAATCCACCACCGGTAGATAGTCGCGCGCTCTCGGCTATCGGATAGCCGCGCGCACAGCGTTCTCGAAGGAATTCTCATTAAAAATAGCTATCTCTATCTGCGAGAGGGGCCCGTGCGCTCGCAACGGCGCAGCGCGCGGGGCCCGGACTCCGTCTTCGTCGGGTCCGCGCGCGCAGGCAATAAGTCCATCTCGCTTGTCCGACCAACGACGACAAGGAGAACGAACGAGAGAACGAACGAGAGAACGAGAGAGAAAAAGAGAAAGAGAGAGAAAGAGAGAAAGAGAGAGAGAGAGAGAGAGAGAGAGAGAGAGAGCTGGTCGAGAGCATAAAAAGCACGGTTTCTCAGGCAGATACGGGATCTTATCTGCAGCGGAGCCGCGGCGAATGTTTGGCTCCATTCGTTCTATCGACTGGCCTTATCGGTCCCTTCCCTCCCTTCCCCGTCGTTTTTTTCTCGTTTTTTCCCCGGACCCGACCTTTTTTTCTCTTGTCCTTCTTTTACCTCGTAGTCGGCCGAGCGAACGAGACGCAGTTTCTTCTTCCTGCCGGATTAACGCGCGTAACAAGATACCCAATGCGATTTGCCTTTACGAAACATCGCAATGATTTTCGTAACGGGAGTTCCAATAACACTCGTCGCAGTCCAAGATGTCAGGGAAAAACGGGATTCCCCGAATCCATGTTTCGGATTGATCAGTTAACGATTATATCTCATACGTGATTTTCTCCTTACAGATTTAATATTTATTTTAATATCATAATTAACATTTTAATTAATATTTTAATATAAGTCGTCTTCGTTTTAGTATTACTTTATACTGATTATGTGCGAGATAAAATAGCTCTACACATGCTGATAGCGAATATTAATGAGAATAATTTTTTTGGCTATGTATAATATGTAAATATATTATTTTGTATTAACATAATAATATATTTTTTGTATTAATAATGTAATAATGTATCACACATACATACATACAATTTACATATGTCAATATTGGCGAGTATTGGCTCATACATGTGCGAAAAGATGTCCGAAAGATTTAATTGGATTGTAAAAGACCCAAATATGGTCGGCAAGTGTTCGACTTGATGAAAACGGACATGCACACACACACACACGCACGCGTGTTTCTTCTACCCAGCGTGCGAAAGATAATTGGTCTGTTTTTATATCGATCGACATTCGCGCTCGTCGATCAGTGACGGTCGAATTCATTTTGGAGCGATCGGCGGCGCGATTCCGTCCGAGCGGAACGGAAGGAAAGAGAGCGGAAGAGAAGAGGAAGCAAACTTTCCGAGAGAGAGAGAGAGAGAGAAAAAGAATAAAAAGAAAAGAGCAGGGAGGAGGAAGAAGCACAGGGGGTTCCACGAAAGTCGAGAGAGCGAAATAACCGATAAGGGATGAAGGGTGGGAGGAAACGGGCGGGTTAACCAACAAGCAAATTAACACGTGGGAGGGTCCGATCGGCAAATGAGATAATTGTGCAACGAGGGGCTCCTCGGGGGCTCTTCTTCCTCTCTTCCTCCCTCCCTCCCTCCTTCTCTCTCTGCTTCCTTCGTCCTTCGAGCCCTTATACGAGGCTCACGAGAAGGTGAGATCGGCAGAGGCGTGTTACCGATGGATACGTATGTATCCATCGATGGATCGATCGGACGAGAGATCTTCACCTCACCGTATCCCATACCTCCTCGCGCGCCACCCCGCGCTGTGCACACGGCCCTTCCTCCTCGTTCTCTGTGCCTCGCCATCGAGATTACACGGGGGACAGGGGTACCAAGAGATCGCCGAGAGCTCTCGCTCCCCCCTCTCTCTCTCTCTCTCTCTTTCTTTCTTTCTCTCGCGATAGGCTTACTCGTATAGCCTCTCGTTTGTATCTTTATTTATGAAATCGCGGGAGGGAGCGATGCGGAGAGAACGGGACGGACGGAGATTGAGAGCCCCCGCGATCCCTGTCGAGCCTGTGGAATTAATTAAGACGTCCGGGATCATGCGAGAGTGAGCTCCTCGCTCGCGCGATTTCGCAGGCAGGATAGTCTCCCGCGATACCTGCTTCGCGATAATGGAAGGGTCATTGGTAGCAATCTGACAATAAGAAGATAAACATTGAGAATAAGCAGCTAGTACGAATAACTGGTACCAAAAATTTCCCATTAGATCTTTCAATACTTAAAAAGATATCGGAAAAGGCAATTTTCAAACATAATCTTAGAGATTTAATATGTGAAGCATATAATTGGAAAGTCTCTGCTGTTGTAACTTTCATAAAATGAGATTACTCAAAGACTTAATCGTTCGTATCTTGTCTCTAAGTTTTTTCAAAAGATAATTAAAATTAACAAGCAGATATACGGAAAAAAGTGATAATAACAGCATTAGATATAATTGGAAATAATCTTGTTAATTCCATAACAATATATAAATCAAATAAATACATTTTATTAAAAAAAAAACGTGGTGTATTGAATTAACAAGTTTACTTTTAGATTAATGCTGTTAATATTTCATTATTTAGATTAATGCTGTTAATGATTAATGCTGTTAATGAATGCGTAAAGAACGGACAACGAAAAATCGAGAAATCAGGAATATCTTCGACAATAAGACATCGTAATAATAAGACCAACCGTTGCTGTCAAGAATGCCTTCATTGTTAGAGGTTCTAGACGTTTCTCTCCGCCTTATTAATCCGTTTGCATCGAGTTTGCCTTGCAGGCGATCGATAATCGCGAGCGAAAGCAAAGTCCATCCAGAAAGAAAAAGAGAGAGAGAGAGAGAGAGAGAGAGAGAGAGAGAGAGAGAGAGAGAGAGAAAGAAAGAGAGAGAGAGAGAGAGAGAGAGAGAGAGAGAGAGAGAGAGAGAGAAAGAGAGAGAGAGAGAGAGAGAGAGAGAGAGAGAGAGAGAGAGAGAAAAGGGAAGGGTGAAGAAGGGAAAGAAAGAACAGGGTATCGATCATTGCGATCGGCGATCTTTCGATCGATGATCGATCGATGTGCGATCGCGATCTACGACCGTATCTACTCTTCCCGCTAATCATCGTCTGGACAATTTATCGCCGCTCTATCGGCCGGCCAAACCGACAACGGAAACGTTCTGGCGATGCTATCGCTGTACCCGATAAGGTCGCTAATCGCATCGCGTTCGATTACGATCTGTAGATCTGTGTTATAGATTGCGTCGCACTTTTTCACGAACGAATACAACTCGAGAGAGACGCGTGTTTTTGCCTCTTAATCGACTAATCGCATTAAGACCGATGACTCATGCAAAGTTTCAATATCAAGGTAAGATGCTGAGTTCAAGTAAGATGATCTTTAATAAGATATCTTAATAGAAGCGATTTAATTAAAGAAAGGAATGTAATACCTATTAACAGAAATTAAAACAAATTAACAGGGTTAATAGGACTCAATTAATAGGATTCGAAGATGTAACAAGAAAAAAATACGCCGCTTAGCAAATGATCATATCAAAAGAAATAATTACAAAAAGAGATCATGCTAAAAATTTTCATAATATCCAACCTTCGCCGATTCAATATAAAAGTTTTTAACACGAGATTTTAGCAGATTATTTTAGCTCATAATTTATCAAAAAATAATTGTAATATAAAATTATTGCTAATTTAAATTATCTCATACAGAATTTAATTTTAGTCCGTAATTTATTTATATAATACGAAACATTCATTAATATTTAATACAGAATTACAAATTTTTAATCTATGATTAATTAATTATAAAATTCTCACCAAGAAAAAATTGTGTGCCCATAAAATCGAATTTATCCTTCATTAAGATTTCGCGCGTCGACCACGAGACATCCTGTACGAGATAGCCCGTCTAAGAATTTATTCCCCTATATCCTAATACGATACGAAAATTTCCTCGCCCGCGGTCGACTCATCGGGGAAAGGATCGTCGGGCGAAATTCGGAGAACAAAGCACGCGGTAAAAAAAAGCTGAAGAGAGGCGACAGAGGTGGTGAGGGGCGGTCCGGAGGGACGGGAGAGAGAGAGGAAGTGACGTCACGCGAAAGTAACGAGCCTCGGTTAGCCGCGATAAGGCGTTCTAATCGCGCGATCTTAATGAACTCCTCCCATTAGCGCTCTGCGAGACCGCGACGAGCCGCGACTCGCACTCATCAAAACTCTTTCTCTTCTATATACTTCTCTCCTAGGAGACAAAGAGAGAGAAAGAGAGAGGGGAGGGGGGAGAAGAAAAAAGGAGAAGGAAATTTCAACAAAATTTTGAAAATATAAAAATATTATGTATTCCACATATACCTATCTTTCACATAATTTATTTCGACGAGCCAATTTTTTTTGTTATGTGGTATGATTCGAGATACACCTTTCTATTTAACAGAATTAATACTGATATTTTCAGAGCCTGATATTTAACAGTGAGATTTTCTATAGTACCATCCTCACTCGGAGATATAGAAAAAGTATAATGTATAATTAATCTCTGATTATATCATTGCATTTGGTAATATTATTATTATTACTTATTAATAATTGAAGATTATTATGTCGACACATACACACATAATTTATGATATGTAAATTACATACAATATTAATTATATGTAATATGTATAATTTACATTATATTTTACGAATATTATAATAAAATAGTCCTTCCTTCAAAAGAAAATTACGCTACAATAATATAATTAGCGCTGTAGTTTATACAATAATCACGTCAGAGCTTGATCATACGTCAGTATAATTTCAAGGCACAATAACTTTCATCCGGAATTATATATAAGGGCCAAAGAATTATATAAGAATATTTCAAGAAAGCTACTTACTCGACAAGGAGAGAGCAGTTTCGGCCCGCAGCTGACTCGCCCTACGTTGACGCCACAACTGTATAATGCTCATGATCTGCGCGGCAGGGAACGAATTCTCAAACTGGGAAGACACTTAGCGTTCCCGCACTCGTCACGTTTCTCAACATAATCCGTAAATCATTCCTCATCAAGGCACAAATAGTAAAGCGAGTTCTTTCACAGAGATTCAATCACGGTGCAAAAGCAGCATGTGTGTAAACACGAGTATACGCGCATCAAAGTATCTCGAGCAAAAGTTTCGGGCACCCACACATAATTCTCACCGCAAATGTTTCGAGGAGTTCTCGCTCTTTTAAACGTAATATATATACAGTTATTAGTTCCTCTATTACCAAAGTTTTCCATAATTTTAATAATAAAATACAATCTTTCTTGAAAAACATAATTCACAAATAAGCTCATAAAATAATCCGCATCGAAATAAACTTCTGTAGATTTTCAAATAAACTTGCTGCAAAAAAACTTAAATTAGAAATTTTGTTTCTGTCCGAAAGTTCCCGATCTACGGTCCCTTAATTTTAATTCGTAGACGCGGGAATCGCTCGCGCGAGTCGCAAACTCGCAAATCGATCGCGAATCTCTACATAAAACGTTTTTGCAGGCTGGTCGAATCACAGACGAGATCCACCAAATTGCCGGTCGCGGAAATCGATCGTGGAACGAGCGACGGAATGTTCGCGCTCTCGGGACACGACACGCACGTCACGAATCTCACCGATCGATATATCGTTAAACGTTTGACGCGTATCACGACTCGTGAACAATCAGCTCGAAGAAGAAAACCTCCGAGTCCCGCGCGCGCGCCTCACGTTCCATTAAAATATATTCCGTATATCGCGGGGTCACGAGCGCAGCGCGAGGATACCAGGCGGATTATCCGCTCCTCCCCCTCGCTCTTCATACACGAGAGAGCAGAGATTTTATCGCACGCACGTTGCCCGATAAGGCGCGCCGGCGTACCCTTATCGATCGTCATCTTATCGATCGCACACACGCACGTTTACGCGCCGCATCTACGAGACGTGAAACTGCATCGATTCTACGCGACTACAATTAAGAAATTTATCCCGCGCGCGCGTATAATCTCGAGATTGAAAAATCTGACACGTTAAAAAAAAATCTTCAAGTGCGAACAAAAGTATGAATATAAAATTATTATAAAAGAGAGAAGTATAAAGAACAGAATTTCTTCCAAAAAAATAACGAATTTTAAGAGGCAAACAGAAGTATAAATATAAAAATACAGAACAAACGTAAAGGTATGGAAACATAAGAAATATAATAGAGAGAGACAGACAGAGAAATAAAATAAGAAAAATATATAATAGCAATATACAAAAGTGTATAAATCTAAACACGTGAAAATGTAACTGTTTTAAAAACCGGCTCTGCGTCAGAATGAAACTGGAAGTTGAAAGTAACGAATGTAAGAAACTTTCCGATTAATATATCTCGTAAATGTTTCTTTTTCACGAGGAATGGCAAATAGTTTTGTTGTTTCCGCTTCGCCGTGCGTTTTTTGACGGATTAATTATAACTTGCTTACAAGTGCAAGAGAACCCTCCTACATGCGCAAGTTTTAATTGACACGTGCGGTTCAAGCGGTTTCGCCGCTCTTAATTATGCGATTTTACGTATACGGGCATGAGTTGTTAATATACTTTATTTCATTTCAGAATTCCCTCCTCTATCTCACGAGTCCCTCATTCCGCGACGCAATTCGAATATGTGTGTGTATATACTCCTCGTAAAAATTATCTTACAGGCATCACGAATAATATAATAACAAAAACATTGTCAAGTTATAAAATAAAATGTAATGTCATCTGTTAACATTATATCAGCGTCAACCCTTGCAACACGTTATTTACATTAAAGTAACATTATCTATGTTAGATTTTCAACTTATTAAAAGTCTTTCATTAAATAAAGATATTTGATATATTTAATATGATAGATTAATATCTTTATAGATTATAGATTAATATCTTAGATTAAAGTTCAAGTTATTGGAGATTGTGATATTTGACGCACTTAACGTATTGAAAATCTTTAAAGATTTTAAAATCAGCACATTTAAATGTTCTGCAATATTTTGAATCTATTACTTTTATAATTGAAAATGCATTCGTCACTCAAACAAGATCATGCTTATTAAAATACCTGAAAGTTTTGTGTAAATTTTATTTTTCAAGCTGTAGAACGATAAAAATACTTTCTTCTCCAATCGTCACCTTTATCGCACAAACAAAATTATATCTTTCCTCATCCACAATGCAATTTCACAAAATTTTACGGCTTTTAACTCTCGGATATCATCATTCCGGAGTTTATCGTACTGACAGCTTTTCACTATCGGAACGATCACATGTGAAATAATAAACACATATAAAATACAGAAACAAAATATTTAGCACTCAAAAAATCCACACAGATTTCACGTCGTCATTTCGCTCTTCGTTCAACTCTTGTTTCCATATCGCGCACTTTCATCTTTGTTAATTTTTCTGCTTTACTTTTCACATCGTAATTTCGTGGCTTTTCTACCGGTTTTCTACCGAAACATTTAGAGACCACGACGAGATGCTCGCTCTTGCGGTGCAAGCACTATCACTGGTTTCCCCGCGGCCTAGGGACCCATGGCTACCTGTTATCATTCTCCTCCTCCTCTTCGCACTCTCGCTCACTCTCTGTCCCTGTCTCTCTTTCTCTCGCTTCACCTTTCCCTCCATCTTTCCCTTCTGCCATCGCTTTTCTCGCTCCGTGTCACTGCCGATCCTTCTTTCCGTCTTTTGCATTCTGTTACCGCACGATAAGTACCAAGTAAACATTCGACAGTCGTTCTTGTCTCTTTCTCTCGCTCTCTCGCGCCCTCGCTCTATTTTCTTCTCCTCGCTTCACTTCGTCTTCTTCTTCATTGTTGACCCACCGGGTACACACACCGGAAGACGGCAATTCCGGGGCTCGCGCTCTCATGAAGGAGGAGAAACTCGGTGATTCATCAATTATTCCCGAGAATAATCGCTGACATCAGTATCAAGTCATTTCACGACTCGCGCGAATCGCACGCGATCGCTTTCTTCGAAAGATTAAAAATGGAATAATGAGAATTTTATCAATTTGTTTCCTCGCAATGTTATTTTTTTCTTTCCGAGCTAAAATCCTGATAACACGCTTTAACTATACAAAATATCAATACACTCTCTTAGATGCAATAAAAACAATTAAAGAATGTAAGGCTTTGGTTACTGACCGAGTAAAATAACTTTCGCCTTTTTTATCATCTCGAGTTAGACGCAGCAAAAACTAAGAATAATTCTTGTAATATAAGTCAATTCTGTTCTTCATGAATATTCTGAAAGATTGACTCGGCTGAATTCGGCTCCTCGGACCTTGGCGAGACCGCGATATCACGTTAGTTTTCCGGCGGTGGAAGCGGCACCCCTGTCGCCGCGCGCTCCCCTCTCGGTGCCAGGCTCGAACTTCGCTGATAACGCGCGACGATAACGGATAACGATAACCGCCGCGCAGCTCGCGATACTCCCGTAGCAATGCGCGCGCGCGCACTCCGGCTCTCCATGAGTAACGGAGCGATAACGATAAGGCCAGGGCGTGAGACACGTAGGGAACCGTTTATATCTAGTAAGCGTGCTCTTTGTCTCCGCACGTCGATGCGGTATCGCGCGCCGCGAACGTTTTCTGTTCTTTTTTTTCCTTTCTTTCTTTCGTTTCTCCTTGTCTCTCTCTTTCCTGCCTCCGTTCATGTCGAGACGATACCGTTTCCGCGCTTAACTCAGGCTTTGATCTGCGATCTCGGAACTTGGAAGAACCAATATACGCGTTCGAGAGATATAAAATAAGTATATACACATAGAGCACATAAGGATTTCTGCAACAATAATGTATTTATCACGCGCACGTCCTATTTCGATTTTTCTTTCGTCAGCTGGTGTTTGTGCTAATTCTCAACTACCTCACGTAACGCGATCTCAATCCTGATAGTCTACGCGGTAAGATTATATTGTTCTACGTACAGAGCGCGGAGAGTTTCTTTGGATGCTGATTAATTGTACCGCGCGTATTTTATCGCGTTTACCGCTTCGCGCGTCGCGCGCTCGTTATTTTAAGTCCGCCTATTATTCCGTAACGCATTATTGTTTATGTTCCTGCCGGCGGAAAATGCGCGAGGTGCAACGGCCGACGCCGCGCCGGCACACAACGGGACGCAGCAGCGTACAACGCAACGTACAACAACGCGGCTTGACTTTATTCGCACCGGGTAGAGACGAGAGAGCGAGTTCAGTTGGTTCGATAAAAGCAGCGACGCGGCGCGTCGGCGGCGCGCTCGAATCGAGGTACGATGACGGAAACGAGTGCTGACAGTGCCATAAATATTCACACGTCGTTAACTACTGAACTCCGGCGACGTTGCGTGCGTTACGAATGCAAAAGTAACACGTGCATTTGTATAATCCACTCGAACATTAATGCATCCATTCTTGCGGACGGCTTTTCTTTCCGAGGGAAAGGCACAACCGCGGACAGCTTGCAGGACACCTGTGTAGTCTTAAGAAATGTGGCGTGGAAATAGCCATTTACGAGTTTCCGAGATCGACAAGAAAAATTTGACTTTTATATGCATCAACTGAGGTGTGAAAATGAATAATAATTGTATACTAATAATATTTCCAAAATAATATAAATCTGTCAAATCGCATGAGCGTATCTGTATTAACGAAATTTATTAATATTATTTATATCCATATTACACATTTATTTATAATTATATTATATTACGTTGAATATGTATATTCAACGTAATACTATAATATAATTATGAAAATTAATATTAACGGTATAAATTAATAAATTAAATTACATTAACTGTAATAACAACGATAATGACGCTGGTTGATTAATAATAATTGTTAACGTATATTTCTTTCCTTTCGAGATTCGCTCTGATACCCAAACATATAAATTAAAGTAAAAACTGAAGTTATGCATCTACGCGCAGTAGTTTATTCTACATTAATTCAATATGCAATCTTAAGTATGACCTTGATGATAATCGACGATGGTAATTTGCGATAAAAATAAATTTTTTTTCTAGGTTCAGCGTGCAGTAGCCCGGGCAGTCTTAATTAAGCTTCGACTAATATACCTGTACGCTTTTACGCGCACATCCTAATTCCATAATTACATATCTAGAAGGACGTTTACTCTTCCTCTTCTACAATTCGTCGTCATAAACTTGCACCAAACTGTATATTACGTAAAAGCTCTCCGCAAAAATATATTTCTGATTTTTCCGCGAGGAACTTCGTTACTTGCATTTTCACGGATGGTTCTCTCAGGGCAGATATTAGTTATACGGCTTATTGCACGCGCGCGTTTATCAGTCCGCGGTGCGCGGATTTTTCGCGAGGTTTCGCAAGCCGCGGCTACCGCCGCCGATTCACGCACGTTTCAGTATACGTACAACGTTATTCGGCTGCGTGATGTCGGTTGCGTCACGCGTCTCTAAGGAACCGTTGCGAAACAACGTGCCCCGCCGTTATCGACGTCGAAATCGGTAATTACCTGCTAATAAATTATTCGCGTCAGCTTTACGCGATATTCGACGAGAGGGAGAAAGAGAGAACCAGTCGAACTTGTATTTTCTGCGTCGCCTATCAGATCCATCTATCCGTTATTCGATATCGATGTTGGGCGCGTATTAATACGCGCAGATTAACATCGGGATTCGCGCAAACGAGTTTTCGCGCGACAAGTCGCAAAGCGACCAGAAAGTCCGGTCCACCGACGTCCCGCCTCGAAGACGGGGAGCGAGGAGAAAGAAAGGACGGCGGGACACATGTCGTGACTCGAAGAAGAGCCGCGTTCAAATTAAAAAAAAAATAAAGAAAGATTTGAATTAAGCAGTGCAATTACGTCGCATAACTATTGGTAATTAATTCGTCGAGTGTCGCTGAAACGAGCGGCTGTTCGAATTAAGTCGTCCGTGAGACTACACAAAAAATATCGTAGCTGCGCCATTTAAATCATTGATGGCATTCTATTAAAGCAGATACAGGCTCACTCGATCGGAGGCGTTCGCGAGGAGAAAAACTCGATTTGACTGGGACTCGGAAGGCAAGGAAATTTCTTCCGCCGAATTTCTTCGCCCTCTCGCTCTCCCTTTCGCCCTCTCGCGCGGACTGTCAGCGGGTTGTTCTCGTTCGCGGGGTATATCGGAGTCGTTTATCCGGTCGAGGAGCGACCGACGCCGGGACGCCGATTACGTGGAATCCCCCGGAGACGCCGGGCGAGGAGAACGATCCCGTTGATACGCGCAGAAGATCAATAACCCTAAGTATGAACGGTTTCAATTAGGCTACACGCTACGAAATCATTGCGAGAAATCATCTCAATTGAAGCTGTTCCTTTGCAACTTAACTCTCTGTCAATTTAATTTAAGGATGCCTCCCGCAATTACGAAACAAGGAAATTCCATTTTAATTCTATATATATTTAATTCAGTTTTTTAATCACATTAAAGATCAAGGGATCTCCTTCCCACTTACGTAAATTAATAAGAAGAGAGAATTCTTTTCCTCCATTTGAAATATTCAATTCTTTCGATCGAGGAACCTTTTTCGCGACTGCAGATCGTTCCGCTTGTTTTCCGCGAATAACGTCAGACGACTAATTTAAATATCCCACTTTTCTTTACTTCGCGCAGCGATCAATTTCCTCGTAAAACGGAGTCGGTCGATCGGAGAGAGGACGCGTGCGATCTCTCGACGGGGCGACAGACAGGGCATGAAAAAGCGCGCGGGCGGAAACGACGACGGCGAGATTCCACGTAATCGCGAGGAGAGAACGTCGAGAGGACAGCCAGGATAGATCATCGCTGTAGTGTCGGTGACCGTTGGCCTCTTCGAGTACCTAATAGAGGGAAAGGAGAAGAGAGGCGAGTACGAGGTACGGCGAGGGGAGAGACAGAGACGGAGAGAAGAAGAAGAGAGGAACTCCCTGGCGCCGTGTTATCTTATTCGTTAAGATCCTCCGGCAACGGCGGGGGAGGGGAAACGGATTCAACACACAGTGGTCTCACTGTCTCGTCCATTCTCTCCCTTTCTCTCTCTCTCTCGGGCGGCCTCTCTCCCTTTCGCTCCCTCGCTCGGGAACGCGAAGGTCCCGAGGGAGAAAATCCAGGAACGGCTCTTCGAGTCTAGACGACGCGAGAGATAGCTCGGTCCCTTCTCCCTCTCTTCCTCCCCCCCCCACTCCCCGTTCTTTATCGGCCTCGTTCTCTCATCTGCCCGGGAAGATGGACGGATACCCGATTGATGCTCGGAAGCCCTACGCAGTGACCAGCACTGATTTTTTTAGAAACTGGAGGGAGGGCACGCACTGGTCGGTCCACAGCGGATGCTGCGGTATCCCACGTGAAGGCGATTGCAGATACAGTAACTATACTATACTCGATATATTTAGCGCTAAACGCTAAACGCAGTCATCCGACCTTGAATTTCATACGTTCTCAATAAAGTCTATTATCGCAGCTACGTTACACGATTTCAGCGAGTCTCTTGTCGCCGCGGGTTATAGATACCGACAAAATTAAATTAACCGAGATACGAAAATGTTTATATTTACACATGTCAGATATCAAATGGATTGAGAACCGAGTGGCGTAACGCACGGAGACCGGAGACCTTCGGCTCCCCAGGCCGCGCAGGAAAGTCGTGATGCGCGCCGTCTCGGGGAGGTTCGACGCGGACCTTACGACGAGACGCTGCTCAACCCCGGCGTATACGTTATCGGGAAAATAAATTATACGCACCGCGGCGGCAGTGGCGGCGATGGCGGCGCTACCGCGAGCAAGATACCGCCGCAATCGGCGGCGTATCTAAAAAGCTCGCGCCGCCGGAAGCTCTACTCTTCCTCCTGTCCTCTTTTTCTCTCGCTCTCTCCCACAACTCTCCGTGCCGCTCTCCGACGCCGACGTCCGACGTCGGTGTGGGTGCTGCGTGTATATCTGTGTGTACGTGTGTGTGCGCGCACGTGTATATATCCACGTCGCGCGCAGATGCCGCAAAACCCCGAGCAGGAGTAGCGACGGCACCGAAGTCCTCCACCGATAGCCTGATGGTCATTTCTCATTTGTGTAATCTGCGCCACCCCTCGAGCCGAGCTTTCTCTATCTCCAACCTCCCCCCTCCCGCCTCCCGCCTTCCTCCCCCCTTTCAAGCCTTCTCTCGTCCGCGAGAGCCGCCGCTCTTGAGGGGGATATGCACCAGCCGGAGGTGGGAGGATAAGCGACCATTTGTTCCGCGGGGCGGTTTTTGACGAGGCGCCCTAATCGCGCCAACCCCCCCCCCTCGTCCCCCTTCGTCGTTTCCTCCCTCCCCCGGCATCACCGGCTACCACCCCTGGCGAGCTAATCGTAATTGCGAGCGACGATAAAAAGTGTCCGCCGCTTTTTCACCGCCCGGGGAACGGGGCGAGTTGCCCCCCTCCCCGTCCTCCCCCTCGCGAAAGGACAACGACGAAGTGTAACGCGAGTGCATCGCGCGAGAGCCACCCGTCGCTCGGAAACAGTCGCGTAATTGTGGGCCGTGGGAAGGACGCGGAGGGGGAGTGATATTGCCGCGGGACCTTCAGGCTCTTCAACGTCAGAATGACCTGTTTTCGGGGGGTGTTTGCCCGGGAACAAATCTCGCTCGCGTTTATTAATGAGGATTTATGAGCGTTGGAGATTTTTATTAAAGGATTTAATCATTCTCACTAAAGAAATTTCACAATGTTGTTGTAGAATATGAATGAAGATTTCTTAGATGCGATATACCATCATCGAAAAATTCTCGCGTCAATTTTTAATACTTAAAATGTGTAGAAATTTATTATTTAGTAAAATAGTAAAATAATTATTAAATTTATTATTTTTAAATAGAATTATTAAGATCAATCGTCAAGATTTATTGGAATGTGCAAAATTGTCAACAATTAAAATAAAACACGTCGATATTACGTTCTGTTTTCGTGGTAAAAACTATTACCCTATCCAAATCATATAGACAGTTGTTATCAATCGTCGTTTTATCTCACGTTATGTCAACCGAGAGCGCGGTTTACGCGAATTTAAAAGGCGGAGGACCTGGACGAGTTCACTGTAGAATCGGGCAAAAAGCGGCACGCTAGATAATTCGTAAGAACATTTCCGGAAGTATTTATTACCCGTGGCGGAGGACGTGTCGGTTTTTGCGGGTCTGCGAGGGTCCTTGGACACGAAGACGGTGTAGCGTCACTTTAGAGGAGGACTTTGACAAATCGTCGATCACCCCTTGAGGGTTGCCGCTTCCTATCTCCGGGGCTTTTCATCCCTGACGGGCCGGACAATGGTCTCCGACAAAACTCAGCCCTCCTTCCTCCCGCCCACGAACTGCAGTTTTTTTTTCACTGCCCTTCGCCGATCTAACGATTTCGCCGTCATGTCGTCAAACCGGCGCCGCGGCGCTGCAAATTCGACTCGAGCAATCAATCCGCACGAAGATCGAACGCGTATCTTCAGATAAATCACTTTTCATCTTGAATCGCGCTTTTCTTAAATTTATTTTAATAACCTTTAATTCTGGCATTTTTGTCTCACGTCTCTATACGTATATCCATCTTTTATAAATCTTTCAGCCTCGAAAAAAAATAATGAGGTGCCGAGTTTGACGCGATTTCCGCCAATCGTTTAATAGATTCGGCCTTGGCATTCGCGAGTAAACAGACGCACTGTTCATCCGTTTGCAGACAGATCCTGTGGACGAAGACGAAGAAGGAAAAGAAACGAAGAAGAAGAAGAAGACAATGTACGAGAGAGAGGAAGAGAGCAAAGGGAACGTTTTCGCGTGATAAGATAAGGCTCCCTTATCGGCGCCATTTCGCGATACTAGTCTGGGGGCTAGTCGAGGGACTGTGTAATCGGCGTATTTGCGACGCACAACACGACCGGTATTTGACCCGAACATCGATTCGCCATTAAGCCATTAACGTGGACAAGCGCGTCGCTCGGTCGTTTCCTCGTTACAGCTTCCTTCAAAAGTCGCGCGTAGGACCAGAAGATAAAAATCCGAGAAATACTTAGGAAGTGACATCACTACGGAGGATGAATGACCGCGGTTTATCTTGTCAATTTAAATAAAAATATTGATATGTGAATATAATATTAGATGTTATGATTAATACTATATATGTATATTACGTATGAGCCATTATGTTTGATATTATAATTTATATTTTAATATTAATATTGCTGCTATAATATTGCCAATAATAAAATAATTATGCATCATAACAATCATTACAATATCAAAATAGTATGAATTATTAAACCGTTATAATTATTCTGTGAAGTATTTGTGTATTCCATGAAGTAATTGTTCTATTAATCGTAAAAAGAATAGAATAGAAAAGAATTGGTTTCTAATCTTTCTCCAAGAAAATTAATTAATCAATCTTAAAACAAACTTAAATAGTATAAATTATGTAATAAATTCATTGTTCCATTAATAATAACTGCATATATATATGTATGTTCTAATTCTAATAATATTGTGGTTATTTCTGCCATAATTCTGAAAGTACAATTATGCTTTTAATAATTTAATTCTTGAGAAACCGTGGCTACAAAATTGCTTCGTAAAATTGTAGAGTTAAGGGCTCAGTTCTGAAATCGAGACAATAGCCGGAAGTGCAAGGGCGAGCGACGGAAGATGCCGGTCGATCGATCGCGCATCCCGCGCGTTAAATGCGGGCTGCACCCTCCCGCGGACACGTGTCCGGCGGTGATGACGACAGGTGCGAAGCCTGTCTGTCGAGGTAACGCGCGAACGCGTTTCCCATTTACCCGGGTTTCGGGCCACACGTGTGCCGCCGTGTGTTCCGGTCGTTTATCCATCCCCGAAAGGATATAGCGAAGGCGGGCTCGAACACGTGGCAGGACGTCTTGAGAACGTGAACGAGAAGTGGGCCTTGAAAGAGGGAGACCCGCAAGACCCCGAGCGCTGCTGGCCGCCTTGACACCAAGGATATATCGATATACCGCTGCTCGAGATGACACGGGGCACGCACGTGGATCTGATTACGCGCTGGCGAACGCTATCGCGGGCATATTCTCGAGGACTCTTTTAGCACACGTTGCGTCGCTGTTGCGATGATTAGCGATTTGAAGAGCGAATATATATTCGAAATTATTTTTCTCGTTTTGTCAAAGAATTAAACCTTAATGGAGAACAGAATAATTAGATTGTTGTTATTAGAGAGAATTATTATTATTATTATTATTATGTTATTGTAATCCAATATTAAACTTCCGTCATTTTATTATATGCGTCATACATAATGCCATATGTTTACCAAATAAATTATTATCAAGCTACTACTGAATAATTTGCTCAGCCCTCGTAATTATCACGGTGAAATATACTTAACGTAATTAACGTTGCGCTTTATGAATAATTCGTGGCGCTTGCGTTTCACACACGTGCAACTTTCATTCTTCTCAATTGCAGTCTTTAATCGACGCTAACGCGATTTAAAAAAGTGCTATTGTGCAAAGTTACTCCCTTGCGCTGCATTCATTATTATATCAGCCGTCATAAATCGGGACGAGGATTTTTATTTTTATCCCAAGTGCGCGCCACGTGCGGCGCTTGTGCGTCAAAATCGAACGATTGACTTTCGAACGGAGAGAGAGAAATAAAGAGAAAGACAGAGACATCTCTCTTTTGAGTTAGACGCTGATAAATTCGTGATCAATTACGGGGCCGGTAAGCTCGATCTCTCGCAGCGAGCCTCGCCTCGTCGAGTCGACTCAATCCGCGAGATATCGATCGGCCAATTGGCGGAAGGAGTCGCCGGTGCGTGGAAATAAAATCCCATTTCCATTCCTGACTGACAGTAGACTAATTTTTTTTCAAACTTATTGAAGGACCGTCTCGCGCGACGTAGACACCGAGCCATCGACAGACGCCGTCGAGATTTCTCCCGTTAGGACATTTCGCGTTTAAAGCCAATTCATACGCCGTCAGCGATCGGCGATCCCGAATGAGTCGGTTGAAAGAATACGGCCGAGACAGGCCGAGCGCTGCATGGCGACAAAAAATCAGATTAAAATGAGATCGTCACGAATTTCCTTCGTCGTTTAACTGCTTATTAATTAAAATAAATATTGGGCTTTCAATTGTATCGTATATTTCAAGTCCAATTTAACAGAACGCAAAATAAAAGGAATATGTATTTCATATCTTTTTCAGAGGTATTACTAACGATTTTGAGCGGTTAATAATTAATAATTGTTCTCAAATTTTTAATTTCTTGACAGCAAACGTAATAATGTAATCATAGTTCTTTCTTTTACAGTTTTCTTACTTAAATTAAATTGTTTATATAAAATGACATACTATAAAATAAAATTTAACTTAATTCGCTTATAGAAGATTTATCGTAGAGATCAACAGAATAGATTTGCGCACTAAATGCGCATTCGATGCGCTCGATTTCACTTCGAGAGGATCATCGTCATCTCGGACAATTTATCAAGGAGACAATCGTCGAAACCGCGATCGCGCAAATTCGCCGCCTTCAGCCCGGTCGGAAGTGACGCGATCGTGAGTCTTCTCGCGAGAAAACTCTTGTCTGGGGGACTCGGCACCGGAAGCGTTTCAGGAAAGCGGGAGTTTGACGACGACGGCGCATCAGTGAGAGAGAATCGCTTTTAAATGAACTGTCGAACTGCCGATCAGGGAAGAAGCGAGAACGGGCGCGAGGCTGCGATCGCACAAATTGACTCGTCGGTCGCCAATAAAAATTCAATAACCCTCCGGTTATTGTCGAAAAGTTCGGGCGCGGACCTTTTAGCGGCCGGCCTCCTCGCCCTCTCTCGATTGTCGTTTTCTATTTTTTTCTTTTTTATTTGTCCGCCAACGTTCACTGGAAAAAATGCTCGACGATGTTATCACGGCACCGCGAATTGGCTGCTGACGTTGGTTGCCCGATTTCCCTCTCTTTCCCACCCTCTCTCTCTCTCTCTCTCTCTCTGTTTCACCCTCTAGGGGCAACCGGTCCACCAACACCTCTCTGCCCCCCCCAACCCCCGTCCTACGTTTGCGGTCGAACACCGCGTGCTGCACATTTATATTCCCGCCCGTCCGTTCACACATCTGTGTTTTTGTGTACAAATTAATCTCCGCCGCGTGAAAAATGGGAAGGGACAGTCGTTTGGGAGTTGATAGCGATTGTTTCATCGCGTTTCAGGTGGATACGTCATCGAGTTTTGATAAGGGATCGAATTGGGCTCTCGATCTTTTCTTACGATATCAACCCGTAATGACATTATTTGTTTTATTGTTCTCTTATTTAAAAAATTAATAGAAGTAGAGCTCATTTTGATAAATACTTATCAATCAAAGCAATTCGCAAGTTACTTATATACTTACAGATAATAATAGTACCTTCTGTCTCTTACTTGCATTATTATTATCCTCATTGCTTCACTAACTTTAATATTATTGCGAAAGAAAGTGATTCGAATTTCATCATCTATATATTTTATGATTACTACGACCGCCAACCAAATGTATGGTGTAACGGAATAATCTCGAATTATATCGCCACGTTGGCGAGATATGACAGACAAAAACCAGATCCGCTTGTTTCCATTTCCTTTTTAATCGGAACGAAAGCATCTGGTGGCCCCGGCCAGATAAGGGTTAATCCGTCTTAGACCGGCGAGCTTCACGATCCCTAATGAGATACTGGGTGTCAAAACTCCGACACGGGGCACAAAAACATACGGGCGCGTACACACACGTATACACACCGTGGCCACCGAATAACGGATCGGCCCGATTAGATCGCGCCGATAAGGTCGTCCAAGAGGCCCAGGTATACTTTGCTCCTCCGTGCCCCCGCAGCTCCTTCTCGCTCGTTCCAAGTATCCTCCGGAACGAGGATCGGGGGAGGGCGGGAGAGAGAGCAAGAGGATATTCTTCGAGAAAGACAGGGCGGGAGAAAAGATGAGTGAGGGGAGGGAAGGGAGACGGGAAGACAAGAGGAGACGCGGGCAGAAAAGATAAAGGGAGGACTAAAGAGCGGAGATTAGCGCTAATGCACCATCGGGGAACGAGATGACGGTGGGGAACGGCGGAGGGGGAAAGGGAGACGAGGTTCATCGTATCTCTCATATTTCAGAGCCCCGTGACGTCGTGGAGATACCGAATCATTCCCACCTAGAAGTCGATGTTATTTTTAGTCCACCCGGTCGCCCGCCCCCCGCCCGCCCGCCTCGTCCTGTTGCCCTGCGATCAGCTTGGGGGGGGGGGGAAGGTTACGTCTCTCGGATGTCTTTTCCGCGCGCGGAAAATTGCCGGAAGTGTCTAAACTTTTTATTTCTCGGGGAAACTGCGGATATTTGTCACTCGTAACAAGATGTACCTCTCGGGATTTGCGCGATCAATGTTATACTTGTTAAATATTCTTACTTGACTGAATATTTAAATGCTCGATTTTCGCGTGAGACTGCTTCGCGCAAAAAGTACGGATATTTATATAACTGTTTATTAATACGTTGTACGAGTATGCGAACGAAGGCTAATGCTATCAGCTCGAAGTACGATAAGAGCTCGTAAATAACGTTCAAGTAGGAGAAATAAGACGATAAAAGTAGAAGAAACAAAAATCTGATCGATGCTCGCACACATTTCGACATCCCCGAAGGTTAATCGATAATATCAGATGTTTTCACAATAAAGCCAGATATCGTGTAGAAAGTGGTATAAAAATCGTCTCCATAATGTAAAAGACGATACTCGAATCTCTTTCGTAACATTTGTAAATCACATTAAATAATATGAGAAGACGGAAAATTTAACTTGATTAAGGATTAATCTTCAATATTAAACTTTATGATTAAATTAGATATGATAAGTAAACTAGATAACTATCTTCTCCTAAAATCTCACTAAACGGCATTTTCTTTACGGGTCGAAGAGAAAGGGAAAATAAAAGAACACCTTTTTACACGAGTTAAGGGTGAGTTTTTGATACTAAATAGCTGCTCAATTAAGCTGGATACGTATCTCCCCTTGAAATCTCCCTGAAAAAGATCGTCTTCAGATCAAAGAGAAATACTCGCGTCCTACGAGAGGTGGTGGCCCTTTTCTCTCGAACGTATCCGAGAAACGCCGCGGGAGAAGAGAGAGAGACGGAGGAACAGAATCACGGAGGAGTGCGGGAGGGTGAGGGATAGAAAATACAGCAGGAGCACCGTACTACCAAGCCGGGGACCACCGACACCGCCGCCCACTCGTGTGGAAAAATGATAGCAGCGCACTGACTGAGTGCCCGGGTTCCATCCCCTCTCCCCACAGAACAGGGGGACGGAGGAGGGTCGAGGGTGGACGACGGGGTGTACTACGAGCGGGCTGCTGGAGAGACAGGGGGCGAGAGGAGGGGCGGCGGCGGGGCGGGAAGGGAGGGGAGGGGGTGGATGGCGAGATGCCTGCTCCCGATTCCCTTATCGCCGCGGCACAGTTGTGTGTGCCTTTATGAAGATCTGTCAAACTCACCCTCGACCCCCTTCCCACCCCCTTCTACCTCACGGATCCTTCGTCGTCCGCCTGTCCCTCCCCCCGCCCGCCCTGTCACTCTCCCTCCTATCCGCCCCTCCGTTCCGTCGCCGTGGACCTCGTGTAATGATCGTATTCGTGCATCTGAAGGAACGAAGTCTCGCAATTGTTGTCTTTCCTCGTTTCTATTCCCGATGCGACCGATGCATCATCGCAAAACGCGCTATCTCGACTTGCAGTGCAGTGAGAGAAGAGGAAAGGGGGGAGGAAGAGAAAGATAGAAAAAGAGCTGGACAGATAGAGAGACACACGTCTTCGCGTCTTGGATCTTCGCTGTATGTCTCTGCGTTCAATCCCGAGCGGACTTTAATTTGGTGTTCTACCTCGAAGATCGACCGCAAAAATTTTTAGAGGAATGTTGAAAAGCTCTAAAGGCAAGTTCTAAATAAAAATATAAAAAATCTATTATCTTTATAATCTTTTTATTATTCTTGCAATATTACTTGTATATTTATTTCATTGTAACATTTAAGATTATTATTATCGTTATGATTGTTATTATTCCGTGAAAATATAATTATAAATTCTCATAGACTCTATTAGCGAGAAACAGAACTCGTAATTCACTCCTAAACATCCCCAAATCGCAAGAATCAATGGGTAGCCCGGGACGTATCGTATATCCACCCTTCCACTGTCGAGGAGCCGATTAGTCGTCGACGACCCCGGCTGCTCTCGCCGGCAGAAGTTCGCATTATCATGTTCGAATTCATTGATTCCGGAGCACCCCGAAGAAGGTGTGGGAAGAGGCGAGGGAAAGAGAGCGGGTACACGCGAGGGGCCGCCGGAGGCGTAGAACTTGGCATTATCAGGGCGTTTTGTATGAAAGTGTCTACGAGGTGTGATATCGGCGAGCACCGCTCGCCTTTTCGTCCGCCGGAAGTCGTCGCGCGATGCGAGAGACCAACCCCGCCGCGATTGTGGAACGGGCGGGGTGACGATCGCGGCACCGGGCCCGTCGAGAAATAAAAGCCGCAAACGCCTCGTTCTTATCGTCGCTCTTCGAATTTCTGCGCGGAGAAATTTTTAGGACTTTCAAATACATAGAATTTCTCGTAATTTTGGTATCTGCTTCTCAAGTGTCTCCAATTATTTCTCTGTCAAGCATTTTGGTCAAAAATCATCAATTCTCTCTGTGTGTATTTTTTTTCTTTCTTTTATAAACTCTCTTTAATTTTTAATATTTTTAATTTAGTTAATTTAATAACTGATATATATAAGATATGTTTTTGCGTGAATGTATCTTCATAAGTATTTATCTACTCTTTGATATCTGTACGTTCGTAACGTGTCTTAATATATTCGGGCGAATCCGAGAAGCGATTAAGTATCTTCGCGCGACTTCGGTTGCAGCTGCACGAATACGGGATCGCAGCGATGAGAAATGCATCACGAGTACGCGATGGATTCGTCGAGATATACCCAGCGCTTTATATAGATAATGCGCTTTCGCGAGAGAACGATCCTCCGGATCGAAACTCGGCCGCGCGTCTCGTCGCGAAGCGGCGCGGCGCGCGAGTTCTGCCTTTCCGCTTGAAAAGCCGCGATACGGACATACGTGAGCACGAGCGCGAGCGCGAATAACCTACTTATTAAAATAGATCAGCCTGGAATCCGAAGTCTGATCGCATCGATATAGTCGTGGAACGAGACAACAATGCTAGCGAAAAAGATGCGAATAGCCGTTTAAGACAATAGGACGAAATAATTCAATTTTTTTGAATAAAGAAATTCCTTTGTGCCGCAGATACATAAATTTTTGAAATAAATTAAAACTTTAATTTTTTCGAATATTACTAATCTATGGAAAAAATGTGATTGATGCAGCGAAAGAAACATCAACACGCTCTGTACTCCATTATGTATGACAAGAGGTGACAAGTAAATTATCGAGCGTTTCAAAATATTATATTAATGTTGTCTGTACTCCATTATGTATGACGATATACTCGAAACTTTACACTCGGAATCAAGAAATTTTTTTTAGTTTAATACATCGAGTTACTTTCGGTCTGATCATTGATGGCTTTTCCCACTGGAGACCGGGTCTCGTTGGCACAAGAGGCAAGTTGGTAATGCATTCCGTTTATGTATTTATAGCAAAAAAACAATGGAAAAGTTATCACAAAAGTTATCACAAAATATCTCTTTTATGACATAAGTACTTTTCCTAAAGTTTTATTTAAATCAAACAAGTATTACAATAGAAAAAGAGAAAACTCTGATTCAAGAGGTGACAAGTAAATTATCGAGCGTTTCAAAATATTATATTAATGTTCTTCAGCTTGAGAACTAAATCAAAGTGACGTATCATTAGTTAAAAGAAACGTTTCTGTTACTATACGACATGTTATTTTGAGGAACAACAGTAATTTATTGTAATAAAATGACTGAAATCAAACGTATATAGGGATGGGGTATGTTGGCTCATATCAAGGCACGCTTAGCTTGACTTGTTGCCGCGCGCGTGAGACTTGTGTGAGTATGTGATTTGCTACCTACAACGCTGATAGAAGCTAGATATATATTTATATTAATATTTTTATGTTGAAGAGAGCTACATCTAAAATAGTTTACAATTGTTTTTCTGCAACAGCATTTTGCTATTCAATCATTACAAAATAACTTTAAAAGATACAATCTTCATCAAAAAGTACATATCTGTTACCCGTTTTATGTTTCTATTACGTTTTCATTAATTTAACATGAACTTTTGTCGTATAGCCAACTTACCCTACTATCGGGGCAAGTTGGCTACAATGCAACATGTTCGTATTTCACTTATTACTATAGTAGTATTTCACTTATTACTATACAGTATACAGGAGCATTCCTGGCATGAAAATGTAGAGAAAGGTTCTCTCTATCATATTAATACTGTTTAAACATGATAATTAGTTGTTTAAAAATTCAAATGCCGAAATTGTGAAAACAGTGCCAACGAGCCCCGGTCTCCCCTACTTCCATTCCACGCCGTGTTTGCGCGACTGTTCATTCAAACCACGTGTATTACCGATAATAGCATACAACTATTCTAAATAACTAATTTCTATTTAAAATATTAGACACAGTCTGAATGGAAAATTCCAGCGTGTATATACCATTGGTGGCTCGCGCTGAACTTTCCATTCAGACTAATATTACAACACATGGCCTAATATTATTACATGGTGTACTATCGGCTATACACGCGGCTTAAAAGTACATTGCAAGCACAAAAACGGCACGGAACGTATTAAAAGCGGTGTCATCGATTCGCAGTGGAAAAAACTATCAAAGATCAGACCGAAGATAACTCAATGTACCGGAGTAAAAAATTTTTCAAGTAAAAAAAGTGTCAAAAGTGTCAAGATCTGTATATTGTTACGTGTGTCGTTATTCCGACTTTTCGCGATTAAGATTATTAATATTTAAAAATTAATGAAAAGAGCAATCTTTGTACAATAAAAATCAAAATGTATTAAAACTGACAATATCCCAAGTGCTTGAGCGATCTCTATCTATCTCTCATAAAGAGCTCCGTTATTTCCGGGAAATCAGATATCGCGTTTCAATCTCTCTCCAGCACACGTGCCGGAATCTGCGATATCGTCGATCATAGAGACGAGAGGGTGAGAGAAGGGGAAAGGAGGTAGTTTCGCAGCGCGGGAGAATCCGTCTTAAGGAATCGCTCGGTTCTTATCAACGTGGAACAGGGAATCTCGGCGGTGCAGACGCGTTCGATCATCGGTGGTGAGAACAGGCGGCGGACAGCTCGGGCGATCTGTTACGAGAGCGAGGGAAGAAGCGCGAAACCGCATGAATGGCGGCGAACCGACGCCATAAATTCATCCGTCAGTCTCTATCACGAGCCCCGCCTCGTCTTGATAAAAAAAAGAACAGGGCGAGAGAGAGAGAGAGAGAGAGAGGCATCGATGAGTCGTCGCAAGAGAGAACAACAAGAGATCTTGGATATATGTATATCGCTCATATCGCTATATAATATAATAATATAGACAGCCTTCAATTGCTATAGATTTCATCTACATGTGAAAAATTTAACTCTTTTACACATAACTATTAATTAATTATATATAAGTAACTATGTACGTATATTAATAAGTAATAATTTATACATTATATACTTACTATATTCACATAGATGAATTTAATATAACTATTTTATGTAATAATATTAATTAATTATTACGTAATGTAAGTTGTTGTATATACAATGAAATAATAGTTTATGCATTATATTATATTCATAAGTAACATTTATTTTAATATTTTACAAACTTTTCAAATATTATAGTCTCTCTCTCTCTCTCTCTCTCTCTCTCTCTCTCTCTCTCTCTCGAATAATTATAAATTCCAGCGCAATTAACTTTTTACTTTGAAAAGTAAAAATAATTAATAACAAAATTAAAAAAATATAATCACTAATATAATTAAGCAGTGTATGAAAATAGGAGAATGTAATAATATTAATAAAGAGATATTATTACTAAATACAAAATTACTAAACACAACTCTTCTCCTACTATCGCAAAAATACTCACGAGAACAACATAATAACATAATTGCGTAATGAGACCGTCTTCGACTTACCTGCAACAAAAAAGAATTATCATCATTAGTATAAATACAAAACAATTAAAATCAATTATGTACAATATATTCACTGAAGTACAAATAAACTGTATAGTACATTCGAGAGATTCTCATAATTTGTAAATTAAATAACGATTCTTTTGTAACAAAAATATTATAATGTTAATTAAACTCTGTGTATATTATATATATACAATTTAATTTACAAACTGTTATACTTCAATTAATGTATAATTAATGTAAAATATAATAACCAATATTAAATAATATAATTAATTAACAGCTACATAAAAATATTACATTTTCTACACATCTCTACGGACAAAATACATGATAATTAAAAACTATAAACGTATTAGCTGTATATCATTTCACTTCACTTCTCTCGTCGCTCTTCTTCTTTTAATCACTTTAAGTTCAGATGTGTATAGCTGATTGGCCCACCAATACGTAGCTCTAAATATGAGATATATTTTATATAGCGCGTCATTCGTAATCTAATATTTTACAACTAGATATTACTGAAGTAATATCTGTAGAGTCGATAGGTCGTTTTCGAGAGGAAGGATCGACGAGACAGCGAAACAGATCGTATAACAGCGCGAAGGAAAGGAGCCATACTCGACGAGGATAGGAACACTCATTCGCCACCCCGTAACTTTAGAACCGCGCGTGCAAGGGGTGTAGCCGGTAGAGCTCTAATTTCCGATAGAGCGCGTGACTCGAATTCGCATCGCTTTAAGGACGTCGTCTTGCCTTTCCTCTACCTTTCCCCTCCTCATTCCGCCCTCCCTTGTAGAGTCTAACTCGAATGACATCGAGGATTCGATAGGGTTCTTCAAAGAGGCACTCTTTTAACTAGAAGACAATAGCCTCGACAATAGCCAGCACGTGCATTTAGCCCCGCATGATTTTGAAAGCCTCAAGTCTTTCTATTTTTATTTGAGAATGTTCTCATTCTTTTGTAAGTATTTAAAATTTATTTGCGAGGAAAAAAAAGAGAAAGAGAAAATGTATAAAAAAGATATTATCTACTATTTAATAATGTTATAACCCTTTAGAAAATATTTGAATATAAATAATCTAACAGTCTTTATACAGAAAAAATATTTTTGTATTTATCTTTAAATTTTGGAATGTTGCTACAAATAATTTGTTTCTAATGACCAATAATTTAATATCATCTAAAAGGCTATTAAAAAAATTAATTTACAATCAAATAATTTTACGAATCACATTTATATCGCACTAAGCTTTATTTCATTTTTTTAATTTAATTTAATTTTTATTTTTACGTTATTTGATATTTATTCTCTCTCTTTTACTCTTTTCTTTCTTTCCGTTGTGCGTGCTCTAATATAAAAAATTTTTCTACTTTAAAATAAACCGCGAGTCAAACGACGCGACGCGTCCAAGGATCAATTATACCTCACGTAAAAAGACGCCCCTTAGCCTCCACCCCTCTCAGTTTATTCTCTGGATACAGCGACGGCACGATCGAGTCCGGCACTATCGAGCCTCTCCGACTCTAAAAATGGCGGGACGACGACGAGGAGGGCCCGACGACGATAGGGCGGCGCGAGAAAGACACGACCGGCCGGGGGTGTTCTCATGGAGAACTAAGAGCGGGAGGGGTGGGTGGGTGAAAAGAGAGAAATCGAGTCGTCGGCTCGACTGCACAGGCTCAACAGAAAAAGCTGCTGGCGTCGGCTGGATGGATTTCCCAGCCGCGAATCGACAATAATTGTCTGAATCAGGCGCTTGTCGAGGCCGCCCTCCCGCCTCGCCGTCGCGCCCGGACGCGGACGCGAGGAAGGTAGAGAGAGAGGGTGGGCTTGAAAACGAAGCGAAAGACAAAGGAGCATCCCGTTCGTCGAATCGCGCCGAGCATGGCGTATCTACATCCCCTCGGTGGCGTTGCGCGACCACCTCTATTCAGGGACGACTCCCTTAATACGGCGCGCCGCACTCACCCCCCTCCTCCCCCTTTGCTCTTTCTCTCTCTCGCTCTCTCGACGTTGCGCGGCTCGATTATTACCGATACATCCACTCGGCATGCCTCCTTTTCATCCCGTTACTTCAGGAACGGCGCCCGAGATTAGCCGCGCCAGCCTTTGCTCGTGTGCGCGCGCTACGCGATTGTGCGATCGCGTTATGTATACACAAGGGAGAACCGGCGTGTGTGAAGACGAGCCACACGCTCCGAAACGGATCGCCGCTTTCCCCGGTGCGATTTCTCACGCTTTGTCTCGAGGCGCGAAGGCGGCGCTCGAACAAATATGACGGGGGAGAATGCGACGGCCGCCGAATGCGCGCGGTTTTCCGCATCGGTCGGTTTGCACTGCTCATATTCATCGGTCTTCTTTCCTATGCCGACGGTGCGGCGGATGAAAAAGCGAGTGAAGAAACCAATAAATTTTTAAAACAGCCCCTGATGTCGAGGACTAATCGTATTTTTGAGTTGATATCCTTCTTTTTTTATTAATCTTAACTTTTTCAAGATCATCAATTTATTCATTTATAATCTCGTTTTAAGGAGTCTCTATACTTTTTGCTATTTCTTTATATTATAATTTTAAAAACAAAAATCACAAATTTCACGCAACAATTTCAACTTGTAATATGTAAGATGTATATGTATGTAATATGTAATATGAAAAATTTATTTTCGAAGTGATAACAATGCGGATATCGGAAAAAGAAATTTATAAATTAAATTATCTTTGATTTAATTAAATAAATAAAATAAATAATATTATGTTATTAAATTACATAAATTAAATTATCACGAAGAAAGAAATGTGTAAATTAAATTCTTCTATTTCGCACTCATTCTTTCTTTTCATCTACAATAAAATTTATTATGCTTCTTATCTTTTCCTACGCTTATTCAAGTAATTTAGTCTTTAACACAAATTGTTAGACAGATTTACACAATACTGTGTTAATCGGCATCAACATTAACGCTACGAAGCCGCGGATTCCGAAAGTTGTGCGGATATTCACGCCTAATAGGGCACAATGCCAAGAAAGAACGGCTCGAAATGGATCTGCCTCGGTTCCCTACCTCTTTGCAGCGGGCGTGTAAAAAGAATGCATATCCCCCGTGAAAATCTCTCGGCTACGCCCAATGGACACGTAAGAAATACGGGAAACGCGCGCGCGTATGTGTATATGCATGCGTGCGGGCGCGCGCGAGCGTACGCATCTCGCGTTGCACGCACGTAAGTATCCGCGTTATGGCCGTAATAATGACCGCGATGCAACGCCGGATAAGCGCGCGCAGCGTACACACGCGAGAATGCTTTTTTCCGCGTCGGCCGCGACGTTTATGGAGACAGGTGGGATCTCTGACGAGCGCACGGCGCGCGGCGGTGCAGTGCCGCGGTGTGTCGTTTCTTACGCCGCGAATCAGCCTTAATGCAAACATTCGCGTCGGATCGATCCGGTTGAGGATGCGTTACAAGTCTCGATGACGTCGGTGCACCGGTAAATAACTCATTAAAAACACTATCAAACGTTTAGATATGCAGACAGATGCGTATATAAAAATGCGCGGATGTACTTAATCAGATATCTAAACTTGTGGTTGTACGATGCAAGAGAAGCTTGAGATTACGTGAATAACGAGTGTAAAGATCGCGCGATTTATGACGGAAATGTATAAATTAATTCCTCCCCCTCCGCTTCCCTCTCTCCGACGCGTAAATTTACATGTCTTTTTCGCAGTGTGGGAGGACATCCCAAAGTTGTTGATAACCGGTCGCGAGAATGTATGGCGAGTCATCGCGATTGTTCTATTATAAAGCCTCTATTATAAAAATTTTGCAGCTTGCGACGCGACGTCGATCGAGGATACACTCGCATTCGCCAATTATCCGCGTGCAACCGCTCGAACACTCGCGATGGCTCTCGCCGTCCGCCGATCGCCAGCTTTCTCCCGCTCGCCAATATCGCGGGCCCGGCACCTTCCTCATCCGTTATCACCACGAAACAGCTACGATGAATCATAATCGCGCATCCCTTTCTTCCTTCGAGTCGTCTCCTCCTCCTCCTCCTCCTCCCACGCGAACCAAAGCGAGTTCTAATCGCGAGATCTTGCGCATGACTCGCGCGAGAGCGCTCTCTCCATCATCGGTCGCTAGCTAATTTTATTATCAACACCGATAAAGCCGAAGAATGTACAGGACGTTTCAGAATCGCGACGTCAACAAAAAAGAAGTGTGTAAATGACCTTGGATATCAAAATATAAATAAAATTAATAATATTGTATAATTAAATTATAATATTAAATTATCTATTACTTACATCAAAAAAGAAATGTAGAAATAAAAATTATCTTCTTATATTGCACTTATGCTTTCTCTTTTATTTATACACAATTTATTTTGCTTCTTATCTTTTCCACGTTTCTTCAATTAATTTTTTTAATAAAAATCTGAAATTTAATGCAATTGTCGTTCGCCAGTACGAAATAATAAAATTAAGACGTATGAATCGGCCTAACTGGCATATAATCATCGTGACGATTCGACCATTGGTTTTGGTCCGATTAATCGTCAAAAATCTGAAACTTTACAGAAATAAAGTACATACAATCATATAGCAATTTTTATTTTACTTTAAATAATTAATCTGATCAATACAAATGAAGTAAAACAAACTTGCATTTGTTTTAGTTAACGATGATTTATTTCAAACGAGTTGTTGGTCTATCAAATTTTATTTCACCACACCGTTTCTACTGGAGATCTACAACTTCGTAACTGTTATCGATTATCATATTACTTACGTGACAACTCTCTACGTCGACAAAAGAGGACACAGGGTCGACCGATGAAACTAAGAATACGATTCGCTTCGTTTCATCCTTATCAGCGGGGGCGAATCGAGGGGCAAAAAAAATAGGGAGTCCATGGTAGCTAATGCGGACAAGAGGGCGACTCGAATTAATCGGTATAAAAGAAGAGAGGCGCGGTGTGTGGGAGGGGGAGAGATACCTTACCAAAGTTCCGTCCAATTTGTCATCCCGCCGAGGGACTTCGAAAGTATTTAAAAAGTTCGCCGGTCCCCCCGGGCCACGCTCTCCACTTAATCGTCCCTTCTTCCCTCGTCACCGTAACGCTTCTTAACGCCAGCAACATTGTCTTCTTCAACGTGAGAGGAGGAGACAGAGAGAGAGAAAGACGGACAAGAGAACGCGGCAAGAAGAAAAGAGAAAGTGAGAGGCAGATATCGTCCTACGAACGAGCAACGCGATTTATAATTGGAAGGGATTAAGCTCCGGCGATAACATCGTACAAATGTCTCAACCGACGTGATTCATACGGGGTGGTATTTCATGCCACATCGGGACCACAGACAGTCGTGAGAATAATTCACGAAAAACCGCGCGAATCTCATCTGTGACAATGAGTATTGACGCTCGATCGAGGTCTTCGCTTATTGCACTTCGATCAGCAAGAGAAACATTCGAATTTCATTAAAACCGGTTTCCAAAGGGTGCTCCAAAATGATCGTCGCTATCAGGAATCATAGATGGATCATGGGTATTGAAAGGAACTGAGAAAATGTCAATTTTAGCATTACAAACATACAAATATATTTTACTAAGAAAATGCAAAAGATTTGGAAAATTTAGCTGTACTTTTGCCTAGTATTTTATCATTATATTTTCAATTATTATGCAATATTTTATAATACAAATAAAATCAGAGCATTAAAGAATGTTAGAAAATAAAAATGGAATTGTAAGTCAATTTTGCCGCAACTAGAAAATTTACGTTTTCTATTTATAATGCCGACCGCCTTGCAAATCGTTGCTGTACTCCCTACGAGACTCTTCCTTTCCCCCTCGCTTCTGTTCAGCCGTTCGGCTTTCTAGCCCAAGTACCTACAGATGTCTCGGTGGGATATCAGATGCAAGAGTAACCGGCGGAGGGACGGTATTCCATTTCCACGAGAACTGGCACAATGCGCTCGCGGAAGGCGGCTGAGGCCGCGAAGAAGGGGCGGCGAGGGAGCAATGAGAGGGAGAGGGGGAGGGAAAGGATGTTCGGAACTTGGCACAGAAATCCATTACGAGCGACGAGAAGCGGGAAAGTGAGATTCATTAGGCGCGATAATAACGAAATGAACGTCGCCGACGCGCCGCCTCGAGCTCTCGATTAAGGTTTCGGCGAATCCCAGGCGAATCCTGGCCGGAAGTCGCGGCACAAAAGCCGCCGTTCTTCTTTCGCCATTGGCGCGGTTCCGCGACGGGAAGTCCCGCGGCCGGAAGTCGCCCGCGTCGGCCGCGGAAATTGAGTCGAGTGTCGCCCCGAATAGAGATGGATCATTTGCATTCTTTTTTTTGCATTCCGCGGACCCACGTCGCCGTTCCGCGTGCTTTATTTCCAAGGTGGGTAACGCACCGCGAGATATTGGGAAAAAAAGTGCGGTCGAATTTTCCGCGGCGTTTCGAGGCGGCCGAGAACGAGAGAACATTTCCGCCCCCTTCCCAATTCATCCCCATATTTTCGTGAACGAAATCTTTTTGTACAAATTAACAAATGCACGAATTAGTTTGTGCATGAATTATGGTAAACCTGATCTGAAAAAAAAAATAGAAAACATGATAATCTAATAAACTTTCATCTGCAAATCCAAGTGGGTTATTTTAGCATGAAGCTGTTCTTGCACATTTCTTACACTTTTAATCACGTCATTTAACGATTAAATGTATTAACTTCTAATTTAATACAATTTAACGTGTTAATTGACGTAATTTACATAAAGAAACAAAAAAGAGCTTTAGTCTAATGTGTCATTTTTACACGTTTACGCGTGTAAAAATAACACATTTTGATTTGCAGTGTGGTTTTCTCAAATTTTTCCGGTTTTAAATGTAATAACATATCGTTTTCCGTGTAAAACGCAAGAATAAAATCTGTAGATTTTTTAAATAAATGCAATACTTTGTAATTTATTTTTTGTCACGAAGCAACCCTTAATCTCGTTCTTTCATATTTTCCCGACTTCTGCAGCTGATTCATTAAAGTAATAAAACTGTCTAACGTTTTTATATTCTTCCTGTAACGTACATTTTGTACTCTATCGCATTCTCTATACAATGCAGAAACCGCAATAAAAATAGTTAATTGAATATGGCAACTCCCCTTATCTCATTTTTTCACATATTTTACTGATATTTTCAGCTGCCTCATTATAAACAGTAGCGCGTATTATCTTTCGCGTGAAATACGCTATGCAGGATTATGCATCTCCTTTTATTTTCTCGTATAAACGTAACGCTTTGTACTTGATATTACGTCTCGTATACTGGTGGAAGCTGCGATAAATATGGTCAATCGAACAAAGCGACCGCTTATCTCCAGTCCTCCGCGTTTTTCTGATTTTTTTTTATGCAGCTTCGTATCGATCCTGACCTCCGCGTTTACGCGTCAATCTTTCGCGATCTCGGCGGCGCGGCGGCGAGTCGTTCGCGAAGGAAGGTGTCGGCGCGGAAGGAGGATTGTTCGCGCGCGGCGTGACGCGTCCCCATCCCTCTTTTTTCCGCCCCTAGACAAGCCGGCAGACAATATAAATGTCGGGCGGGAGGGTGTTGGAGCGGACGCTTGGAAACGAAGGCCGGTACCGGAGGTGGATATCTGTGCTAGCGAGTTAATTCCGCCCCCGTGTGCGTGTATGGTTGCACACACGAAAGCACAATATACGTACGCGCGCGAGAGACGAAGGAACGGGGACGGCGAAGGGATGAGGGCGAAAGTGGATGGAGAAGGGAGGGGGGCGGGGGCGGGGATGACCGGAGTCTCGAGCCGCGCGGGCGAGATAACACATTTTGACGGTATAAAAATGAGTGTTTTTCCCACCCCTATCTGCGGGGAGATAGCGCGAAACCGCGCGCTGCGAAGGCGAGAAAGCAGGAGGAAGAGAGAGGGGAAAGAGAGAAGGAAGGAGAGAGGGAGAATTCCCTCTTTTCTCGCGGGCCACCCTTACAACGAGGAGGGGGGGAGGGGTGGCTTTTCTACGCCGAGAGGAAAAAGAGGAGAGAAAGTGTCTCGCTCTCGATCGAGTGCTTTTTTGGACCTCGTCCAGAACGTGATTCTTTTATGTATTTCTGAAAGAAGTTGAGAGAAGTGGGGAGGAGAGTGTCTTTCGACGAGAAGTGTTATTTCGCGTCGATCCTTCGTGAGCTATTGCGTTAGGAATTTACGGCGCGGACACAAGTGACGAATGGCGTGGCGCTCCTTCATTTCAACACCCGTTGTATTCATTTCATTACGTATTTTATAGAACGCGCTAATTAATTAATTGATAAATAAAATAATTAATTGAAGGTTATTATATAAGCTTACATTGCGTTAAATTTGGTTATTATGTTCCTGCGAAAAACAGTATTATTAATTAATCGTACATTACTAATTTGTAAAAAAAAGTATTAATTATAAATTGATTCGTGCAGAGAAATATTTGTTAATTAATTTTGCAAAGCCTACAAGTTATTGTATTGTAAAATGTCCTGCAACTGATATTATAGTAAGCGTATCAAATATTTAAAAGCGCATTATTCATGCATAATTTTTAAAGAACCCGTAATTACGGAAAGTAAGCTAGTCACGGTAATTAAATAATCGCACAACGAAAAGCTGATATCAATGTAATTTAAATTGGCATTGTTTTTTGCGGCAAGTTTGTTTCCAAATACTATTATTCACATTTTTGTATTGCCGATTTATATTTTAAAATATCGCTTACTTCAATATTCGATGCATGGCATTTTAATGTCAACATCCATCGCTTATTTTATATAAACTATATGTGAAATATAGCTCTACGTAAAGATTCGGGCACATAAATCATCTCGGAAAGCACTTTCGGAGAACTTACACACGCCAACAAAACGTATCGATCGGACAGAGAGAAATTCGCAGGTACGAAGGAAACGGAGGGCAGGCGCGGCAACCTGCCTCCACGATCGACGCTCTCTCGCACGATGTAGATGTCCGGATATCGATTGCCACCGCGTATACGCGCGAGATATCTCGATCCTCGCCTCCTCCACCTCGTCCTCCTCCTCCTCCTCCTCTTCTGGTGTACACTCGGACGAACGCTGTAACTCGCACTCACACGTGCGTCTCCTCCACGTGTGCATTACTCGCGAACGCTCATATTTACGATGCACTTTCTCTCTCTCTCGTCCCCTCTCAACCCTTCTTTCTCTCGCTCCATCTCTCCCTCTCCCTCTCTCGCGAATGCATACACGTGTGACCCTCCGTGTGCATTGGTGCAGCCAGAGCTGCAACGGTGAGTATTATTATTGCGATAGCAGAAACAATGCACCCAGCTCAGGCGCGGAGAGGGGGAGGTGGAGGGGGAGATGCAGCATCCGCTATCGCGCACCGCATCTCGATATCTCGCCCGGCTCGCCTTCGCGATGCACGCTCTTATCTCGCGAACCAATTTCGGATGGCATCCGTGTGCGATCCGAAAACCGATCTCCGCTTCTCTCTCTCCCTTTCTCTGTCTCTCTCGCTTACACGCTTTTAGCAGACTCTCCTTCCCTCGAGAAGAGAATTATCGGCCAGAGGGATCGATAGATCGACATGCATCCAGCGTGCGCACGATAAGGACGCGATCGATGACTTAACGGTGTATACGTATAAACAAGGAACGACGCCGCGTAAACACGCCCGAGATGTTACCGATGCACATAACCGATGTTTGGGGAAGTGTAATTACGTTCGCGGTGTGATTACGCTGTTACGGAGATAGAGCCACGTCTCGTACAAATGTATTGAGAAATTGTACAATATGCAACGTACCCGCAATTATTTTAATATACTTATATGGACATAATTACGCGCGAGGATAAAGTCACATACATTCGCGGAAATATAATTACCGCCACATAAATACATAATTACGTCCGCGATGTAATTACGCGCGTATCAAGATGTATCTTCGCGAAGGTGTGAACGTAATCACATTTACCGTTCATCGATTTAGATATTTGCGAGATCGCACGCGCGCGCGTGCATGTCGCATTCTTAAGGGCTAAGGCGGACCGACCTGACCGGCATTTTCAATCCGACGACCGATGTAAAAAAAAAAAAAAAAAGAAACGACGCCGAGTTCTCGTAGTAATTACGAAAGAACGTCCGGCGAGTCGCGCGTGGGTAGACGCGTCCACGCATAAATGCTAATGCGTGAAACGGGCGGAGGCGGGCAGGAGGAACGGGACGATGAGGAATGCGCATCTCCTTCGACGAGTCGACGAGTCGTCCGCGCCTGTCGCGAGTGCGTTGATCAACGAACGCGTTGATCGCGATGCGTTAACGGCTTAATTGATCGCGAGGTAGGTTCGTGATTTATCTAGCGACTCCTCTGCCAACTTCGGAACAAGTTGTGAGGTATGCACGAGTGTGTGCTTCTAATACGTTCCGCAAATTCCTCGATAAACTCGGGAAAATCTTTTCTTAAGTGCGTAAAAATTTTCTTGAATTAGTGAGCATTTTGTGAGGATAGAAAAAGATTTCTTCCTTTGAGTGGATTTTCATTTCGTTGAAATATTGATTGAAGAGTGGAATGCTGAATTTTGATTGATATTAAATTTTTGATCAGAAAAAAGTGCACAAAATTGTATAGTTATTTAAAATAAAAATTATATGGACATTAATAGGAAAATTATATGGACATATTTAAAATAGAATTTTTAAAAATACTGTCTTCCTTATAACGAAGTCTTTAGCTAGAAATATTCAATATTCCTAAAAAATGCCTAATATTTCCATTTGTGAATAAAAATGTAATGTAGCGCCATATCTCATCCCGGTAAATTTAAGAATAATTTCCTAAATATCTTTTAAATATAATTTAATATCCTCATACTGGAATAAACAAAAATCATATCGTAACGACAAGAGTAGGCACGGAACTCTTCGTAAGAAGTGACATAGGTCAAATGAAAAAAAAGAGAGATAAAAACGAGGTGCATATCGACTGCGATATCGGCGGTACGTCCAATCTATTTACGAAATTTCTGAAACAAGCGCACGTTTCATAGCGCAACATGAATCATCGATCTGCTCTAATCGTCGAATGAAGCGGTAAACCTACGGGGCGCCTCGGGGCATCCTCGAGCCTCCTCGGCGATCGCGTTTCCGCTCCGAGGAAGGATGAAGACGTTGTCCCGGTTGGGGCACCGGGGATTTCGCACGACGTCCCTGGGTCTGGCTGGCTGGCGCGGCCCCGCTGGGTGGGTACGCGAGAGATAGAATCAGTAGCTGGAGCTAGTTAGACGATAGCATCGGCGAGCCGCGAAGCGAGGATATACGAACGATGGGCGGAGGGTGCGATGGGGGCCAGAAAGAGAGAGAGAAGGGTGAGGGAGGGGGAGGGGGAAGGACGCGGGACGTGAGGGGCGACGCGCGAGAGCGCGATCGCTGATAAGAGCCGCCGCGGCGCGCGGCCGATAACGCTCCCTTATCTCTATCCAGTGGCGCCGCAACTCCCAAGGCTCTCCGCAAGACTCGCACATATTCCGCGGTCTCGTCTCTCCTCGAGATCTCTCGCGATTTCCCATCTTCTCCCCCCCCCCCCCCCGGTCCCATCCTTTTTCTCCTAATATTGCGTCTTTTTCATGTATACAGTTTCGATTTTTAACTCCGTGCCCCCCCCCCCCCGCCTCGAAAAAGATCATTCGAAAAATATGAAAATCACGCAAGGTCCGGGATTTATAACGTTCGCCTTGAATGCAACTCCGCGTTTTCTTCGCGACGAATCTTCGACTTCGATCGAAGATGAGAATGATTTTAACGAAGCCTCGCGCGCGTTAAAATAGCTCGATGCCTTTTGTCGAAGAATTCTATGAAAGATGTATCAGAAATTTATTGTTGTGAATTATGTTGTTAAATATGTTACTCCTGATAAAATCAATTCATTGTCAAAATCATTAAGAAATATATCTTTTTGATACTCATTGGAGAGAGATTAGATCAATATATATATAGATAAAATGAGATTTCACTCGGTGGCTCCGTCATTTTCGCGCTCAAGTGGTAGATACCCCATTTTGGTCAAACAGACGAATTTAAACACGAAATAAATGTTATACTAAAATTTTTATAAAATTATATAAAAATGATCTGAACATATCTACCTAAAAATTGTCCCAAAAAAGTCTAACTCTTCGGAACGACAGAATTCCGACGAATCGAGACCGGGTGCGATTGCCCGATAAATTCCTTATCAGACCGACTGATATTTTCGATCGATACGCCTCCGCGTGTTTATCTCCTCCTCCGGTGGACGCATCACAGCGGGTCCACCAGTTTCGAGAAGCTATCGAATCGCTCGTGAGATCGTGGACGTTAACACTATGGCGAACCATAAAGAAGGAAATAAAGAAGAACATGATGGAAAGAAGGTAAGAGTGGAAGGAGGGGCGGGATGGGGGAAGAAAGGCCGCTACTTCACGTGTTATCGCGAGGATATCGAAGTGTGTGTATAAACTAGGACACCGTCGCGTCTGCTCGCTGATACGGCACAGCGACGCGGAGAAACGGGAGGAGGAGAGGCAGGAGGAAAATATGGTGGTGGTACGGGTGAGGCAGGAGGGAGGCAGAGATTCACTGGGCGATAAGGGGATAGGATGCTAGATTCCCGCGGGAGATTAGATCGCAGCCGTTAGATAGAGAGGCTACCTCGACTGCGTACAACTCATCCGGTTTGCTTTTTCCTTCTCCCCCCTCGCTCCCGCCCTCCCCTCCGCGCGCCCCTTTTGTTCACCTCTCTCTCTCTCTCTCTCTCTCTCTCTCTCTCTCTCTCTCTCTGTCTCGTCGTTTCTCTTCCTTCCCCGTCGCGCAAACAAATTGCCGAACGTCTCGCGAGCGAACGTTACTGTCTCCTCTCTTTCCCTCTTTTTCTCTCTCTGTCCGTCGGAGAGCGAAAAGAAGGGGGAGGGGAAAGGGAGGACACAGAGATAGATGAAGGGATAAAATTATCGCGGACGACGGGAGCGAAACGGAAATGGAGAACGCTGCGTGATAAGCCCAGCAGCGAGATAAATCTCTTATCGATATCGCCTGATTAGGAGACGGCGATCCTGCAGCGATAACGCCCGGTTAATCTCGGGGCAATGCGGAGGGATGATTTCCGGGGTAGCTGGTTATCGCCCCTGACTTCCCAGCGGGATATTTGCAGGCTCCGGGGTATTTACGTACAGTTGCGCTTCGTATGTCGGCTCGCATTACAATACACGGAAGAAACAATCGTTTAAATACCTAATCAATATCTGAAAACGGCGTCGCAAAAGTCGGCGTCACGCAAAATGTCCGAGACATGTTTTTATAGTTATTATAATTTTCTTGTATACGTTTATTATTCGAAATAAAAAATAATTATTGCGTTATTAAATTATTATTTTAAATAATTGTTATTTTAAATGCATTACGTACATTTGAAAATATACTGCATCTGTCAAAACCCGAGTATTACCTTCACCATACCTTATGATGTCTTCAGTATAGTTTTAATTTCTCATTAGTTTTGGTGAGTTGACTTCACTTCTTTTTGTCGGTTAAGCCCAACTCCCTTTCTGTTCCGATCATTTTGCAAATTATGAACATTAGCAAAATTTTACTAGTATTTCCTCGTAAAAATTACACTGTTTTTATTCACGAACATTCAATTTTGAAGTGTTCGTCTAATGCTCGGAGAGCGTATAATTATTTATAATTCACTTGTTAACGCTTCGCTGAAGATGACTAAAAGTAGAGCCAAACGTGCGCCATGATTTATAACTTTGTGCTGAATTATTAATTAAATGTTACATAACGTTAACACACGCACAGCTAATCGTGTTTGACTCTCGAAGTCCACATTTTCCTTGTTACTCGTTTATCACATTAATATTTCAATAGTTATTGCTATTGTTATCTTCTATTCGCGTAGAAATAAGTCTGTGAAGAGATGATTCGCGAAGTATGACGTAAAGAACGTCTCAATGATTATCGTAAACCAAACGCGCAATTAGTAACCGGTTGTGGATCTGCATCTTTGAATTCAAATTATGTTTAAAATTAAACCGACCGATCTCGCTTGTAACAATTTCCACTATAGATACTCATTCCTAGAGGGACATACGAATTTATAGACCGAGCATACAATCAGCGGCCGAGAGCTATCTATTACAGATCCATATCGTGGAAATTCTAATCCGCGCTAATTTCCATCAAGAGATATATCCCTGCGACCATATGAGTTCACGGGGACCGAGAGTGCATATGCGTCTCGGTGTTTAGTTATACATTACAGATCTCTATCTCCGAATTCTCGTCGTCTCTAGAATTGGGCCAGCTGGTCCCATCTGGTCCTGGTCCCGCGCTGCTTAATTTCCACCACAACGCGTATATAAGGGAAAGGTACCAATACCCGAACATGTACCTATATCCGAACACCTTTATTATTTATAAGTAAACGCGAATTGAAATCAAAGATAAAAGTATTTTTTCTTGTAGTTTGAAACTTCAGTTATAATATCCAAACGTTTATTTTCATAAATTTATATATTTTTTAAAGGTATCCAGACGGCAGACACAGATAGATGTTCAGGTATTATTGGTACATTTCCTATACTTAAGTGTTCGGGTATTGGTACCTTTCCCTTACTTACGCGTCGCTTTTTTTTAAATCGACTTAATCATTTGATGCAAATTTTCTTTATGAATATACATATTCAGAGTCAGACTGACATTATACAAATTTCCGGACAGAGTAAATCTGCAGTGTTAAATGATGTTCTACGGATTTACATCTCGAAATATTGAATTGGATGTAATTATACCGTTATAGTCGGATGCGACTGATTACACATTATGCGTAATAATTTATTATTTCCTCCGTATAAAAACACGGTTCTGCACCTCTCTTTCCATGCCTGTTTTCCGTAAATCAACACCTTGAAAATTCTAATCGCTCCCAAAACTGCGCCCGCTGTAGCGCAACCTTGCCCGGCGCGAGTTTTAATCGGCCTAAAATTGGTCCGACCTGGTTCCCGGCGCGAATTTCCGGTTAGGGGCGGGTGGATGCTTTCGATTTTCGAGAGCGGCAGAAAGCAAAGAGAGAGAGAGAGAGAGAGAGAGAGAGAGAGAGAGAGAAAAGTGGCGGGAAGGGATGAGGGGGCGGCGGCGGAAGTGGGACACGGCGCGGCGCTCTGGTGTCACCGTTGGCGGGCGCGGGCTAGTGACACAATGAGGATGACGAGGATACGAGAGCAGCGAGCGAGACGGAGAGGGAGCGAGGTGACTTTATCTGGCGCACTGACGCATCATGACGAGCCATGACGTTCAGCGACGGCGGCAGCGCGAGATAGTATGTGACTCACACGCCGAACGAGAGTACGCGAGCAACGACGATAGAGCAAACGCGGAGAAGAGAGAGAGAGAGAACGAGCGAGAGAGAGGGGTTGGTAGAGCGCGGGGGTGGAGGCGAAGGAGAAGGAGGAGACGAGAAGATCGTTATCAACACTTTCCTGTGTCCTGCCACGTTCTGAGAAGAGCCACGTTCGAGCTGTATGAGGAAACGCCGGCCATGAATTATTCATGGCCGTCGCCGAACCTCGCCGAAGCCGCCGCGTCTCGTCTTGCAGTCGGCCATTTTGCGCTATCCAGCGGCGCGCTAAGTTCCGGACGGAGTTACTGTTCTAAACAGGAAAGAAAAGGAGAAAAACGCGTGGAGGGAAGAGGAGGACTGAGGAGACGTAATCACGACACAGACAATTGTATCAGTTCGTCGCGGCAGTGAGGTCAAGTACACGCGAGATTATCGGCGCGTTTTTTTCGATTCGCAGCCGTAAATTTCGAAAGTGAACTCGCAGACGCTACAGAGGCTTGTTTGGTACCGCAACGTCCTCATATCGCGATTACAGAGAGTGATATCAGAGTGTAACTTTAGGAATATACACTTGTACGTTTAAAAAAAATTACCTGAGCTTGTTGGATTGAAGAGTTGATATCCTTATGAAATTAAAAAAATATTTTTTTGCTAAAGAACAAACGCGATATGCTAATAAATGGAATGCTACTAAAAATAGTTAGTATAACTGCTAATAAACCACACACATATATAGGATATATTAAACCAAAACTATTTTTAAACCTGCACCAAGTTTTTTTTTTAATCTGACCTGCGTTGCCCGGAAGAACCTAAAACCCCCTCAATTAAAATCTCTCCTCGAGATATCTAAGGAGCAAGACGCATATAGCAGTGTCGCCTTACACCCTGCAAGGCAATTTTGGTTCACGCTACAGAAAAGGTGGGAGGGAGAGGAGCGAGTAAGAGATAGGGAAGGACGAGTACGTTAGTTATCTTCCGGCCGTCAAAACGGCGCAAAGTTGTGCTGGTCGACAGAAAGACGGAGAGAGAGAGAGAGAGAGAGAGAGAGGGGGGGGATGGCGGGCGGGGGGAGGCGGGGGCGGACAGAGACGTATCTCGGTCGCAGCAGCAGGTTGCTGAGGAGACTCGCTGGCACAGATACCGCGACTCCTCAATGTCACAAGATAGCGGAGCACCAGCTCCGCATCCGTCGCAATGCTAGAAGAACGCTCGTGCGCGCGCGCGATGCACCTTGCACGACCGCGTGACAATGTTACCGGGGGTCGTCACCCACGTGACGTCTTTCGGGGGCGTCCTACCATTAAGACCTTTAACTTAAGTGCGCGCTCCCCCGACGCTACTCCTCCGACGATGGACGAAGATCGAGGCTTTAATCGCGTTCGCGTCAGATGGGATTAGAAATGCAAATTAAATTTGAATAATTTATAAACGATATGCAAATAAAACTCGATACATAACTTAACAAGAAGAGGTTTATGAGAGCGGCCAACTTTGACATTCTAAGGCCAACATCTTAACTCAATTTCATTTCGAGAAACGTACTCTCCCCGGGAGTGCTTAGCTTCAATCATGTCACGTGATTGGGTTAGAAATTAGAAATGTAAATTAAACTCTCGAGAAACTTATAGATAGCAAAATGATGAGTAAAAATGACAAGATAAAGGGATCTACACACTTACTGCAACATTTTAACGCCACCAATTTCAAATTTAATCTTAGATTGCGTATCTTTTTCCTTAAAGTGGATTTTCGCGTTTCATGTTTCGAGAGGAATGTCCCGAATCTGCCACATTCTCCTGATACGCTCGTCTCCCCATTTCCGACAACGCGAAGGCTGAATACGTCGAAGAATTAATGGTGCATCCCGACAACGGCAATGGCGCGCGGACGAACGGAGCGGAGGAGTGAACTGCCAGTTTCGGCGAATTTCGGCGCGCCGCCGTTGCAAAGCGCGCGAGATTACGAGCTGCGTGCGTGACGCATGTCGGCGGGTACGAAGGTCGATTTGGAAATAATTTTATCACGCGGCGTAATCTGCGCGAGAGAGGCGATTGAGCAAGAGAGCACGAGCGGCACGAATTGCACGACCGATTAAAAATGACAGGTCGACACTTGTTGTGTAAACAGTCGCGCGCGTCAATTTTTCACGATATTTTGCGGCATCGTTTATAGACGCGCGGATAACGTTCGAAAAATGATGAATAACGATTGTCCAAGAAAACGAGATGTTTGCGAGTCCTTCCGCGAAAGATCGAAAACGGACAAATATACATACAATTACGGGAATAATTATTATTGACCGTAATGACCGCGTTGCGTAAAACATCATTTTTATTTATCAATTATCAATTTTTCAAATAAAATTAAAAAAAAAAAGTTGATGAGGGAAAAACAGACAATTCTGTGCCATATCTTGTATAAGTTTTTTATTAATTAATTTATGGATTAATAGCGAATTAATATATTTCAAAAGGTCATAGGAATATTTGATCAAATCATCTGTAAATGTTTCTTTATGATTTTCTGACGTCACATTATAATTTCGATTTTCTGATTAATTATAACCGACTATGTTGATTTTTTTAACTCTTTCACAATAACAATTAATTACGCTGAAAGGATAAAAATGAGGACGGCGATTAATTCATTTGTACGGGCCAATCGATGCGGCATCCGATAAAATCTGATTGCGAATTCGGATCTTTTGAGGGACGGGATCGATTATACATTTCCGTTCCTCTCGCAGTCGTTGCCAGAGATTTCGAGCCTCGTCGTCTCCTCCCCTTTTCCCTCTCGTGTCCTCCTCCTCTCACCGGCGGGAGGAGAAGGCATAAATATTGACGATCGATAAGCGATTAGCATAATGTCTGGCGATGCGCTGGCGATAAGCGCGTGAATGCGCTTAACCAGAAACAGCGGTGACGTTTCGATCGCGCCGCTGATATCGCAGCCGTCGCTATACCGTCGAAGCTAAAAACCTTCAACCCTTTCGTACCCCATTCTTTCTCTTTCTTTCTCGCAGACCTGATACATATATATATATATATATATATATATATATATATATATATATATATTCCGCCTCTACCACTGAATTAACCCTTTGCCGAATACAAAGGATGGGCGAGAAATATACACTGAAATATAAAAGCGCCGATCACTTCGATATCATTCGATATAATCAGCCTTTCATATACATGTAACAACATTGATCACTGCGTATATTAATTCCTGTTATTGATAATTTACAGATACAAATAAAACAATTGAAACAAGACTTAAGAAATTTTATAGGAAATAGGTTTTCTTCAATAAAAATTTTAATTAATATCATAAGTGAAAAAAAGTTGAAACAATAAAAAATAAAATAATTTTGTTAACAATGAGAAAACCGAGTGTCTGGAGGTCGACGCACGCGACTCGCGAGACACCCAGTACAATCCGACCTAGGCGTCGAGACGAGTAAAATCATGAATGAAAAGTGGTCACGAAAAATTTCGACCCATGTGAAACGAGAGGCACATTTCTCGCTCGACGATCGCACAATCGAGCCCCGGAGATTCGACACATCCGTATCTCGCGGGACACCCGGTACAATCCGGAGGGCGGGCTCAATGTAACATTAAAAACGAGCGGCGGCCGCGCCGCTCTTTATCAGTCATTTCCATTTCTTGATAACTGTTTCTGTTTATCGGGGAGACCCGCTCGCCCGCCGCGTTCCTCACCGCTTCCTCCCGCCACCCTTTTCCCCCTGGCGACGACGAGCTCTCGGAAGCTCGTTCTCTTTTCGTATCGCGCCCTCGCGCTCTCTCTCTCTCTCTCTCTCTCTCTCCTTCTTTCTCTCTCCCTCTATCCGGTAATAACTTCACCTATCGCCTTCATTGATCTCCCTATCACTGTTTTATCTCGCTACAATGGCGTCGCGGCAAGTGGGCCGGACTGCCACGTCCGTCTCCGTCCGGCGACTTACATGAGCGAGCAGGAAAGATCGCCGCGTGGAACCGCTGCCGTTGCTGGTGCTGGTGCTGGTGCTGCTGCTGTCCTGTCGATCGAAAGGACGACTTTCCGAGCAGCAACAACAACGGTCCCGTCCCTCACGGCTTTGTCAGCTCTATCTAGATTTGATTATCGAACGAGACGGCAGGAATATCTGATAGAGAGCGGAAATTCGAAACATCGTTGGCGTACGTCGCAACATGTACGGTGATCCATATTATTTCTGCTCCGCGTATCGTTGGCACAAGACTAAAATTCAAAACGTTCATCCGGTGCTTCATGCAATCGCTAGTATGCTCCAATCTAATTGTCCTGTATTGTATACAAAATACATGGAATTCATTATCGTGCAAACGTACGCGCGAATGTGGAATAAAATGTCGAAATAAAACATTTAATATTCATTATAATAACATCAAATGTCACAACTATAATTATTATAATTATATATTATATATATAATTGCATAATATTAAAGTTGCATTATTATCCTAGCTGTGACAATTATAAAATTTAATCATATCTGAGCTTTTAATTACCATAACGATGACTATAAATATGAGTAATAATTCAGCTCGGATCGAGTTCAGCGATTACACCCGATCGCCAGAAAATAGACGAGCGCACACCTATACACGACGAGGGGGCGAATCGAGACGGACGAGAGAGTCTGCGGCGAGCGGAGCGGCGATCCGATAAACTCGAACGGGGACGAGGATATCCCTAATCTTTCGGCGATCTATCGCGAATGAGCCAAGTATCTGGGAGCGAGCACACGGCCCAGTCTGCTCTCGACGAGGCTACGCTGATAGAGGCCCCGGCTACATTATTCAACGTGTACACGTATGCATGCGCAACACGCGCGCGAGCGCGCGACACGAAATTTAGCGAGAAGGAAGAAAGAAAAAGGATAAATTTTTTCGTGCTTTGAGCATTGAGTACGCGCCTCTCTCGTTGTTTAATCCCCGGTAATTATTTCACGTTATAAAAAGAAAGTCGACATCGACACGGAAATTCAATTATAATACGATCTCCATCTTTTTCAGCTTCAACTTCAGTTCCAACTAAATTTAGATTAATTGTTATTTGTTCTAAATTTGTTATTTATTCTAATCTTACTTCAAATCAGTCTTAATTCGATCTGCTGCTTCGATTTTACTTCAATTAAAACGGTAGAACATATCTGTATGATCAGAAACTGTCAATCCGATGCTTCATGTTTCTCGAATTTACGAGCGTGATATCGGGAACGTATACGGGAGCATCGAATCGCGATCGATACCGATGACGATGAGAGCGAGAACTGTATACCCGTATCGGCGTCATATCGCATATCGTATCGGCGCGAATCGCTCCCGAGGACCCGACGAATTTACATAACGATATTATTAGCGAGCGATCAAGGAGTAAATAAGCACGCGATAGCGCCGAGCGATCGTTAAAGCCTATTCGTATAGTATAGCTCGCTTCTAACAATCGTCGCTGTTGTCCAGCGCAAAAGCGTTTCTCGTTTCTCTCGATACGATTAAATACAGTTTCATAGGGTTAAAAGCGAGAAGTCGATGGGGAAAATGATAAATTTATTTAACTACCAAGATTGATTGAATTGAATATCAAAATACTTGAACTGCAAAAATAATTTCGTAAAGATTCTGACAGAAAATAGTGACGATTAATACTGTTAACTTAATTAAGTTTATAGCGCGCGATACATTACAGCAACAATAATTAAAAGTTTATTTAGATTGTAAAAATGCATTAACAAAAGATTGCAGAATCGTATTAAGAATGCAGATACAGATCTACCGTTGAGGTACAAAGAGTTTCTGATAGAACAACATAATAAAGAGATAGTAATGACAGAAAAAGCGCCGAGTTTATTTAGATTTTGCGAGTTCTCAAGGAAAGTGGCTAGAAAACGCGCTAACAGGATTGCAGTCGATATAAATCTCAGCTCGGACAGATCATCAATAATCTCTAATTAATAAGATAGCCTCGACAATGATAATAACAACGATAACAGCGGAAGACACGATACTTTACAATCAATGAGGTATGAGCAGAAGAAGAAGAAGAAGAGGAGGCGGATAGAACAGGATGAAGAAACGAGGGGGGAGATAAATAGAGTAGGATGGGGGGACGGGGGGGACTCGGGGCAGGGCTCGGGGAGATCCTCGTTAACGATACCGCGTTATCGGCGGAGAAATCGGCCGATCGTTACGGCAGATTCAGCACGGCCGGCGCGTCTAAGACGTAGAAATTAGAATGTATTCATCAAGCGGCGGAATTTTAACAGGCCTGTATATTAATTAGCGACGAGAGACCGATCGTAAAGGAAACGAAGCGAGACCCGCGCTCCCTCCGGGGCCTCATTAACCCCGTCGTATACACGGACGGCTCCGCTCGAATCCGTCAGTCCGCGAGTGGCTGATTGGTAATTAGCGTATACGCGGGCGATAACTGATCGACCGATTCGGAAGCGACGGTGATCGATCGATCGCGCGTCACAACTTTCATTTTCCAAATTCAACAGTAATTAAATATTGCGTTATATGTCTATTAACGCGTAAGAAATTAACTTCCTTATGCGTGCAAATTTATTCCTGATTGTATTTTCATAATGGAAAAAGTTGAGAGAAATAAAACATTTATTGAAAAACATAAGAAACTATATTTCAATAAAGATATATTCCGAATATCTCCATTCCACAAAACTCCATTACAAAGTACGTGTATTTCAAAAATACTATAAAAATAAAAAGCACAAATATATTTTTCTTTCTCTCTTCCCCAGCTTCTCGATAGTTTGTGGTCTTCGACCTAGAGAAAGAAAGAGAAGAGAGATCGATCAACGGACGCAAAAATGGCGACCGGTACAAGCTTATCCTCTCTTCAACGAGCAGGTAGAGCACCGTGTTTGGCATCGATAGGAGGGATACATCGAGGACGACGTCGCGGTCACGTCAATCGATAGCGGCCGTTCGATAGCCGTGGGCGAGGGCCCATCTCCTCCTCCTCCTCATCCTCCTGCAGCCGCGTACTTCCATCCGCGCATAATCATCGGCAATAAATCTCGGGTTGCATAAGTGTAACGAGAGATACGGGATCGCAACGCACACAGCCCGAAGCGAGGCGCATCGTCGACCGGCCGCGGCCGGCCGCAGCAACGATGCAGCGAGAGCCCCGAGTACGCGATCATGCACCGGGAATCGTGAGAGAGCGCGGGGAAAGTTCGAACCGTGAAATTCGCCCGACGGGGGGACAACAGCGTTCCGCCAGCGCGCGATCCTCTCTGATCTTGAGATTATTCAGTTTCAGCACCGATCCCGACATTCAAATCCAAAACAAAACGCAGAGGAAAAAATATATATTACGGAATTCACACAATCAAGTATGTGATATTCTAGGAGCGTGTTCTGGAGATTGATTAAAGTTGAAGATTTTTTTAGCACAAAAAATATGAATGTTTAATTAATAACCGTATTAAAAAAAAAATGATTAAATCTAAATTTAGAGTTGCAATAATCCGAGCTATGAGAGATCGAAGTTGTCAACGGCATCATAGAGCTCACGATTTATAGTACACCGATCTGTTATTGATTGTTATTGCTCAGCTAATTTCGTGGTTTGATTTCTTATATGCAAGTTTATATTTATTTATGTACCTTGGTATACTACAGCAATCAATTATTGATAAATACAGATGAACAAGCTATAAAAGTTTAAGATAAAATCAACACATTATAATAACAAATACAGTTGATATTATTCGCGCGGTTTTTCGTTAAATAAACTAATTAATCATGTAACAAGCAAAAAGTGGATTTTCCGAGTGCATCGTACGATATAGTATAATTATGTATCTTATTAGTAATTAAAGATTGATACATAAACGTTAATTTACGCACTATTAACCGCGTTGCCACTTTCAACTTGCCTACCTTTATTTGCCACTTTATTATACTTGTTCATTTCATTATCGAAAATCTTTTAATTATCCGTTTATTTTAATTAACTATTTATTTTAATCATTTATTATCCATTTATTTTAATTAACCATGCTTTATGAAATAAATTAGTCAATATATGACTGTAAAATATCTTTCATTTATGTTAGTGATATATATGAATACATACAAAAGACTCTCTGAATATTGCTTTCTCTCTTCATCTGAGTCATATAATATTAATTCTGGAAGAAAATACAGGGAAATCAGACGTCGACTTTAAATTCTATTGAAGAGATGTTTGAAAAAGAGATAGAAGGAAAATAAATTCTATTTAGTTTATCTGATAAATATATAAAGATTTTGAATTATAATATCTCATAGTAAAAAATATTGTCGAAACAACCAATAGTAATAAATCTTATGTATCTTCCTGATGTTCTCAGTTGTATTCTCTAAAAACCCTGTGTGCATCGGAGCGTTTGGTAAAAAGTGTAGAGAATTTCATATCTTTATCAGATTTGGGGATAATCTCTCTTTTGTGAGGCGAAAATTATCATTATTCATTATCACGGTCGGTCTCGCTCCGCGTGTACTTGACGCGAGACACTGCCGTGTCTCTTGATCTTTTACCGAGCTTACTCTACCTGCGAATTATTTTCCATCACTTTTATTATTCATGCTCGCGTGCGAGATTGCCTTTATAAATTTCAATGTATACGGCGTTTCTCGCAATTAAAATTATGTCGTGTAAGACACCGAAACGCGCGAATAAGTGACATGTAGCGAGTTTCATTTTGTGTTTGCGCAAATTCGTCCTTCTATGTACAATAAATCCACATATAATAATAAATAAACTAATTAAATAATATACGTAATACATTCAAGAAATCAAAGAACAAAAATCAACATCATTTAAGTTGCAAAAATCAATAACAGATCTGACGTTTGTATAAATAGGTACAATTGCAAAATTAATTTCGCAAATTTTACACAATATCAGTGACTATATATTGCTTACAATTATATTAAAAATTAATACAATCTCGACGTTTTTGCATTAGAAAAACTCATTTCGCATCTTATTCGAATTAATGTCCAGAATATGCTGTTATAATAGAGTATTCTAAATCTCCATATATTGGCATAGAAAGTTTTGAGTACAAAATAACGCGTAAAGATATAATCTAAATAATTATCTCGTAAAATAGAAAAATGTGAATTTGCTGTTCAAAATAAATAATAAAACGCAACATTGATCATATAAAATTCCACTCTTGGAGAACTTATTAATCTTTTCTAAAACTTTCATTTCTCGAGAGCAAGTAAAACTATCTGATTATAATCGTTATTCCTCATCGTTAACTCCGCGTAAGGAATTTCGGAGGTCTCGCGGGGTCCTCCTTCAATCTCGAGGACGGGGGAGAGAAGACGAGGACGTCTCTCCGAAGGGCACTTCTCGGGGTCGTGCGATTATGCACGCGCGGGGTGCAATTAGCAGCCAGCGTCAGGATGCGCGCCGTTAACGGGTGTCTGAATAGAAACAATCGGGTGTGTGCACAATGGAGAGAGCCACAACGGACCCGCCACTTAACCGAGCAACTACACCGCGCTTGAGAACGCGCGCGCGCGGTATATCTGTGATATTGTGCGTACCGTAAAGTGTGCGCGACAACGAGCTCGGATCGCTTTTCTGATTCCACATTGTTTAATTAAGACTACAATCTTTTTAATCTCGACAAACGATTGGATATCAGAGGCAACAAAGCAGAGACGTAGATCCATATCGCTGATTAGAACAAAGTACTAATAGCTACCTTAGAATCTCAGAATTAAAAGACCAGGTATTTTCTTTCACAGCTCTCACAATTTCATGTGAAATCTTACCATTTTAAGTATTCGCGATTTTTTTTTGCTCAGAATAATTATCATATATTTTTTACATTTATAAAAGAATATATATTTATCAAGAATAAATTAAATTAATTAATAATAGTGAATTATATAATATTGCAATTCTCGTTGCATTCGTCATCTTTCTAAATAATTTACGGTCGAGACGACCGAATTGTTATCCGAGAGCACCGCGAGCAGAGCGAGAGCATTAGCATGTCTATCAATGACACGGATGCTATCGCTATGAAAATCGCAACGGCGAGCGAGTCTGGAAAAGTCGCGACGCGCTATCGGCGCGCGCCCGCGCGCGGATGTTTTAATGCGTTGCAAATCGACAGATATCACCATCGGCGACATAAAGTTTATCGCAAGGCTAACGACAAATCGTAATCTGCACCGCATACCGACTTGGTATCGCCGATAGAGAGACGAAAGACGAGAGAAGAGGGAAGAAAAGAGAAAGAGAGAGAGAGAGAGAGAGAGAGAGAGAGAGAGAGAGAGAGAGAGAGAGAGAGAGAAAGGGAGAGAGCAAGATCGGTTTATTGTTCAGGGGCAAGCCCCGTTGGAACACATTACAGAGATAAAAGCAAAATGCAAGCGATATACAAGGCATTGCACGATAAACAAATATGACCGAGAGAGGTTCAAAAGAATAGAGAAAAAAAATCGGAAGATATGAAAATACCAAGAAGCGTGGAGAAGTGTTAAGTGCAATTAATAGCCTCTTGTCTGAAATGGTCCAATTCCAAAAATTTCTCAGGATTATGTAATTTGAAAAAAAAAAAATATATATATATTTATCTTTAAAAATAATTTAAGCGTGTCATGCTTTGAATAACAACTGCGTTTAGAGAAACTAGGAAACATCTTTGTGTTTCAAATTATGTAAACCTTAAATCTGTTGGATTAAAAGTATAAGATAACTGTACTTGAAATAATTATGCTATACTTAAAATAATTTCAGATTTTTCAGAGATGAATTATAGAAGCTTGCATCTTAGTAATTTAAATTTATCGAAACTTTCGATGATTATCTATTCTTTAATTTATTTGCCCTGATTTTTTTAAGTTTCAGATAAGACCACGATTCTCCTTAAAAGTTCGCTTTTCAGCGATAACTTTAATCCTTTCCGACGCGTTTACGGATGGTTCGTTAGAGTCATCGTCACCATCGTGCGATTGTTTAGCACTTTTATCTATGCCACTCGCATAATGAATAGCAATTACTTTCCGGTGATCGGACATCGAAAGCGGATGTCGACTAGCCGTGAAATAATGAAGTTTGGCGTCATTGATAATCGACGACGTTTTGAAAAAAAATATATATATATATACTCACTAGTTTAAATTGCAGGAGCCATATCCTTATCGACAAAATCTACGCTCCTACGTCGTATTTGATTTCAGACTTACCTGCAACATAAAAAATGCAAATTTAATTAGCACCAGTCGTTAGCAAAATGACTTCGTAATTATACTTTAAATGATACGAGTATAAATTTCTCGAACGAAATAACGGTCGTATATCGAAATAAAATCGCATCTTTATGTGTTTAATTTTAAGTTTTTTATCTGGTATCATGAATAACATTTCTCTGATCTCGCAAACAACGCGTGAAATCCTAAAAGCACTTCGCAGAATCGCGAGAGGAAAGAGAGAGAAATCGAAAGTTCAATATCATCCGTATCATCTCGGATGCATGACTTTATACACTTTTATCATTATTTTGGAGTCGATTATCAAGTGTACCAGCGCGCGCTATACGCGGAACGAGGCGAAGTCTGAAGCGATAAAGCACCACCACGGATGATATATATGCTGACCCAGAGGATCGTTAATTATCACTCGGCGAGCATCGATAAGCATCGACGGTGGCGACGCATTTACCGTATCGCGGGTATATTTTTAACCGCGTTACGCCTGTTTATTCCGCCGATCGGAAGTCGCGGCCGTGCATGCGGGCACCCGCGCTCTCGTTATCGTTATCGATTCCGCCGTCGACGACGATGTTCCCGAAGAGTCAGAAACCGTTCCCGGGAATCTCGTTGACGCTCGTAAGTGCACGACGTGCGCGATCGCGGCTCGAAATCAAGTCGGCAGGTCGCTTAATAAAAATCTGCGCAAAATTTTCCGCATTAACGTAGCCCTTTAAAAAAATTCCAACGTGCAGGGAAAATCTGATTTTATTTTATTAACAAAGTAATATCAATCCGCGGGGGAAAACTCGACTTTAAAAAGACCTAAAAGGTCTCTCCACTTCACCACTCTCGTGGTACTTATTTTTTCCGTCCACTCTGTGTGACAGTTTTTATTATATATGGTGTCGCGGGGTTCTCGAACCCGACTGGGCGCGCAGATACGCGTCTTTAGCGGAGAAAGGGTTAATAAATCCCGCGAGCGACCGACTCGTAACTCACTCGCCGGGCTATAACTCGAAATAGTTGGCGTGGCTTATCCGACGCCGATCGGCCGTCGTTACACGTTGCGCCGCGACACGCTAAGAACGATCGCGCGATCACTTAAATGCAAATTAATATTAATTTTAACAAAAGGGCAATGTAAAATTTAAATCAACGAAACTCTATTCATTTTACAAGCTCGAAAAGTATTCTACCAACATTATAAAGTGCATTAAATAATATCGCCACCAAGATCGTGTGACAAACTTTGTAATAAAACTGTAAATGTGTACTAACTAAAATATAGTAAACAAACAGTACGATGAAAGAATCTAACGATATTTTTAGCAAAAGTAATTTAAAAAACACGAAAAGGAGAATAATATTTTTTTCAGCTCAAAAAATTAAGTTTCCCATATTTTCTGTTTACAAATTTACGGAAAACGTGCTGAAAATAGCACGTTTGAGGAGGGCTTCCGCAACGTGTAACTAAACCGCGACTGGACGAGTCGCACCTGTTGCAGAGAGCGAGGCGGTCGGGGAGTTCGGCGATCGATTATTTAGCAACAAGCCGCAGAAATTGGAAGGTTAATTTCGCCCGCTTGTTTACGCTCGTCCGCGATAATTCGTGCCCCTTCCCTCAGTCGTTCCCACCCTCGCGAGGGACACGCACCTTCGCGCCCTTTGCATCGCGCCGCGCGGCGAGACGCAAGACGTTGTACTTCCCGACGTGCCGAGAGAAAGAAGAAGATATAATAGACAAAATTTTGCAAATGTAGGAAATTTTGAATAATAAGAAAACATTACAAATTATAAATTAAATTAATATTACAAATTAAAGACAATTTGCATAATGACAACTTTGTGAAATATATCAACAATAAAAAAAATTTCCCTAAATTTGACATATAAATATATTTCCTGTCCCAATTTTGCCATATTAATCTTGATACATATCCTCACTTTTTCCAAATTACGGCGGCTAAATGACCGCCGATCGACTATCCTCAAATTCTCTCGAAAGTCGATGAATCTTTTTTCCTGAGAACGAGCAGGCGCGACTCCGTGCGGCCCTGAATCTCGCGCTGGCGGTGCGGCCACGGGGTGTATCGGAAACCCATGGGAAAGAAAGAATCCGCAGGAAAGTCATCCGGCGGTATCCGATGGGACCATCCGATACCATCCGCGCCGGGCCCGGGCATATAAAACTACACGGCTATCTTCGCAATCTGATGCCGCACGAACCAGTTTTCGGTGCGCGGGACCGGATCTTCCTGCCAAGGAGGATCCGGCCAAGAAAACCAACTCTCTGTGCGCCTTCCTCTTCCCCCCCCTTCTCGTTCTTCCCTCGTCTTGTATTACTTTTGGCACGTTAACTTGAAGTACATTTAATTTATTTTTTTCCTCGATCTCGCCATCTTCTTTTCATATATACTTTACGTATATCCTCGTGTCCACCTTATCCTTTTCTTTTTATTTCAAAGATTAAAAAAGGAAATATTACAGAAGTTGAACATTCCGCGAACAGAGTAAATTAGTTTCTCCTAATTATATATAGCTATCTAATTATCTATCTCTGTCTGCGTCCACCGCTTCTTCCTTCCTTGTTTGCTCTTGAGAGCGCAGAAATACTCGGCATCGTCGATCGATCGATCGGTCACCAGGAGAAAGCGAATCGTGCACGTTCCTCGATCGAAAGTCGAGGAATTGCTGGATATATATTTTTAATTCAAAAAGATCGCGCCGAGATACAGGTAATCCTGTTCTCCTTTAATCCAGTTCTAACGACGGATTTCAAATTTTATTTCGATTAATTATATATTTACTATCAATTATTTATCTCTAATAATCAACTTTCGCGTCTAAATTTTTGTGATTTCGTTTAACTTTACCGGCTTCGTTGTTTCAACTAATTTATCTTCCGTAATCTTTTTCATCATCTCGGCTCGGAGACGGACTTTATTTGGAATTTGGCGAAAAATGCGAGGTACGAGGAACGGGTCGACCGAGGGAGAAGACCTGAATCCGGTCTTTTTCCATTAGGCTACGCGACTGTGATGACCGATGGACGAGGCCGATGTCGATAACGTGGTTATCGAGTGATCTGGGGGCGTCCAAGTGTTATCGCAACGGCGATAAGCTGCGGCCGCCGAGTGATACGCCAGTAATCTCATCTGACCCAGGGCCCTCTTCCACATCTCGAGTGTTTATCTGTTCTGCGACCAGCATTCTCCAGAGAACCGCGCTATTCATTATTTATTCTTCTTACGAACCGCTGGGCTGTCGCTCGTTTAAAAATAAAATCACCGCGATCGAAAATCGTGTGATCTCGAATCACCGCGGCGTTCGTAAAAAAAAAATGAAATTTCCAGTCCATAAAAGCCTTTCCCTCTTAAGGGGATGCTGTAGTGGCAGTAATTACCAACATTTTTTTGAACACACTAAACTTTGAATTGGCTTTACGGAATTGAAAAAACTTTTTTGCAGAATTAAAGTACGCACAAAAACGGAGTGCGCTGCAGTCGATTTTACATCAAAAACGAAAAAAAAATAGAAAAATTATAGTTTTGTTATCGATTTCTGCGGTCGACTCGTGACAACATTTGCTGCACATAAAAATTTAGACTTTGTACGTATAAAATAAACATACAGCGCACTCGGGATTACAAAAAAGAACAATGTTGTGCTTTCAGAAATGAGGTTAGAACAAGGCTTAGAAGCTTTAGTATAAGAGAAAAATTTGTCTGAAAATCTCATATGTATGTCATGCGGAGTAGTATTGTGTGTAGCGAGAGATGGCGCAGCAATCGAACAAGAACAGATGTCATTTCGTTAGACAAAGACAGATATAGAGAAAACAAAAGGTCCATTTTCTGTTATGCCCGTTCTGGACTGGAGGATGAGCCGACTCTCGGCACACATCCGAGTGAGTGGTGTAGACGGGTAAAAATCTATAGTTTATGTATAGTTTATGTCACGTACACTATAGAAGGCGGATGAGCCGAGAGTCGGCTCATCCTCCAGTCTAGAACGGGCAATACTGAACTGGCTGTACTAGTTCAGAGTTTATCTTTTTCCTTCCAATGTGGAGTAAGAAAGACAAACTCTGAACTATTGCAGCTAGTTCAGTAACAGAAAACAAACCCAAAATTAGAAATGTTGACATTATCGACATCGAGGAAGTCAGGCCGTCACTCCAGCATCCCCTTAATCAGCCTTTGAATCTTACTTTCCGATCGCTGAAAAATTCATTTCTCGTATCTTTTATTTTATTAATCAGAATTTCTTAATTTGTTTATGTCTTGGGCTCTTTGATATTGTCTATCTTCTTAAATTATAAGATACATATTTTTTTTATTTTATATAGTAAAGTTTCAATTTGTCCTCTGAATTAATTGCTTTATTATGGCGGACTTTGCAATTAATAATTGATCATTTCTACCGATTAGCTGCATCTTCGTCGATGCGAGTGCACCTCGGTGCAGCGCTTATCGTCTCGTTTCCGCGTTTAATCGCGGCGACGTGTTTTCGAGACTCTGGACCGACCGACTGGAGTTGCATTCACCGAGATAAGGAACCGAGTAAGAGGAAAAAAAATCATTCGATATCCCGCTATCGATCGAGGCATCGCGCTCTACGTGAACTTCGGTTTTTCGAGGTGATAAACTCCCTGCGTCACGGGAAAAAAAACAGAAAAAAAAGAAAGAAAAAGGAAAAAGATAGATTTAAGAGAAGAAGAGAAAAGAAATTGGATTTAAATTCTAACAGATCTCCTAAAATCTATGACTCGCTTCTCAAATGGCTATAACATTCATTTCTGATAAATTGGTCTTATCGAACATATCCTTCACAAGAATTATGGATGGAAAAACCTATACTTCACATGCAATTATATTATAAATATAATAACATAATATAACTTGATTTATCTTCTTTTCTCGATCTCATCATCTTTCGTTTATTTAATGTATACTTTACATATGTTATGTATATTTTATTTTTTCTCTTTAAGATTAAAAAAGAAAATATTACATTTGAATATTAAACATTCTGAAAATAGAGCAAATTATGTTATAATAAATTATATTATAAATACAATAATATAATAATATTAGACATAAAAATTGAGTCCCTATATACAAAAAATCCTGCAATTCGTAATCTTAATTTTAATGATAGACATGATTTCTATGACCAATTTGCGGTCAATTATTTCTTGGCAAATGGCGAATTGCATAAGACGCCCTGTATCACATGAAATATTTTTATTGTATATCCAATTGAGGTCGCAAAATCTCGTCAGGGCGAGTACATCGAACCGGCGAGATTTTCGTTGAAGCGAGATCGCGATAGATGAAACCCGATCGCGACCGGCGCCAAGGACGAGGATCAAGTTCCCGGTTGAGCGGAGGCGCTCTCCTCATCGTCGACCACCCTTGATCGTCGGTTTCTCGACGATTTTACGTCCCGCGACGCAATCTCTCGATCGCGACGCGCGTGCACGACCGATATCGCAGCGATCGCTATCGCGCGTCGGTCCCGCGAGTGCGAACACGCCCGCATACCTTGTAATTTACACCCGATGGGACGATGGCAGCCGGTAGACAGACATATTTCTTTCCTCCGTGCAAAACATAGGACGTCAGTAAAAAATAAGACTATAGATCGATGCTAAACGCAATATCGTATGTGATTAAATGGAGATGCTAAAAGTGATTAAACAGAGATATATATTGTTTCCTAACAGATACTCTGACTACATTACATACGCGGATTATAGTACATTGCCGGAAATTCGACTGCACTCCGTTTATGCCGCTATTTTGCGGTAAACACGCTCGAATTACATTTTAGACGACAAAGCATGCCGCGATCGTTCTCAATTAATCGATCTGCTTCGATGACCAAGCGCGCTGCAAGATCGTATCGTCACGTAGAGCTTCCTTACTTCGATCGAATGACAGAGAAAGAGAATAAAGACAGAAAAAAATGTATTGTGTTCTTAAGAAAATTCCCTACAAAGTATGCAATGAACTGTAAATAATAATTTACAAACATAACAATAAACCATAAGCTCTAGTTTAAGTAATATATTAAACAGCAATCATAAAATACAATACGATAAATAAGGTAAAGGTACCAATACCCGGACATGTACCTATATCCGGACACCTTTATTATTTATAAGTATAACGCGAATTGAAATTAAAGATAAAAGTATTTTTTCTTGTAGTTTGAAACTTCAGTTATAATCCAAACGTTTATTTTCATAAATCCAGGTATTAGTACATTTCCTACCCTTAAGTGTCCGGGTATTGGTACCTTTACCTTAAAGTACAAAACTAAAAAATCCCGAGTGATATGTAGTATTAAATTTAAAATAATTAAATTCACATTAAATAAAATCAATTAAAACAAATAAAAACAGCAACATAATAATATGATATAATAAAATTGCCGATAATGGCAAGAGAAAAAAAAAGAGAAAGAGGAAATGAGGAGATAGAAAGAAAATGCAAACAAGCACGTGTAAAATGGGAAAAATGATTAAATGAAATAAAATAAATAAAAGCAAAAAAACACGAGTGCGGAGAAAAATAATGAAGAAAAAGATACAAAAGGGATGAAAGAACAAAGAGAATGGCGAGGGAGGGCAGGCAGAAAGAAAAATGACAGAGGGGTAACGGTAACGCGATGCTCGCGTTTATTATCGCAACATATTCCGCGCGATTATCCCGCGAGCAAAGCGTTATCGCGCGCGATCGATCGAAGATCGGTATCTCGTACGGCCTGGGCCCGGTTATCGCGTCGTTGTTATCGTCGCGATCGATGAACGGCAATGCATGCAACGCATAACGTGACACGCTGCACCCAGTCTCTCTCTCTCTCTCTCTCTCTCTCTCTCTCTCCCTCTCTCTTCTTTTTCTCTCGCTCTCTCTCTTTCTCTCCCTTCTTCTCTCGTTATCGATCCTCGCAAACATCTCAATAAGGAAATTACGCAATCGCGCTCAATTAAAAAATTCTACTGCATAATTAAATCGACAACGACATTTACATTGGTTATATTCAATAGTACGTATTATACTATACGCTGCGCGAATCATAAAAATATTTTGTTGCGCAGATAATTTCCTGATACCAAAGTTAAAACTCACGATTAAACTTTTATGTAACGGGATGTATTTATCAAAAGATTTTATTTTATATAAAATATATGTAATTGTGTTGAGAAAAAACAAAAACAATTAATATATTTATATATTATTAATATCATGTCAAATCATTACGCAGCTGAGAATGTTACTGACACATTCGAGGAAGGTATTTAATATTTATTCTTGCATCATGCAAGGATTATATAATCGAATCTAATAGATCTGATGAAAAGGGAGGATTCTGTTTCACATAAAATAAAATAAATAATATTTATTTTTTAAAGAAACTGTCAAATTATTAGGGTTGCATTCCAATATTTACTGATGTCAACAACTGTCAGTACTGAAAATCTATGGTATAAGTACGTGACATAAAATATAGAAAAATATAGATTCTCAGTACTGACAGTGAATATCGGAATGCGGCCTAGATAAAAAACTCATTTCAGGGAAAAGAAAAGTAAAATGTAGATTCACATCAAACTCGGACTCTTCGTAATACAGTCGCATATTCACGCTGCCGAGGGCGCGAAGGGTTAATTTCGGCGAATGAAGTTGCCAGCCGCCCTCTGCGGCAGGGTGTCAGGTGAAGGATAGCGTGTTACGTGCCAAGACACACAAGGGGGGAAGTGGCATATAAAAGCGATCCCGGTGGCTCCTCGTACCCGGTGGCGAACAGCCAACTGAGGGGTCGACTCGTCAGGATAAAGGGGGAGGGGGTTTAGAGAGGCATGCCGAAACGAGCGACGGAAGTAGGGGTTGGAAAACTAACGCGGGTCAATGAAGCGACAGTCGCGTGCCCCGCATCCTTTAGTGGACGCGGTTTATGGGATTTTGCCACCCCATTACGCCAGTGGGCCTCCATCGATCAACCTCAACCTCTCCTCCTCCCTGCCCCCCCCCCGATGTGCATCTTCGCTATTTACAATAAACGGCGCCGATTAGCTGCCTTCCGAAATATAAACTGGATCGATTGCTTATTTATGTAATTTAATCATGTCAGTATTATAAACAATGTTATATTTATCAATGCTTTAATTACACATTTAATATTATATCCTGTACGATTGAATAAATTATTTTTAACTCTATTCCATCCAACCAGCCCTTTCGTGTCCCAACGGGTTTCTAATCCTCGCATCATAACTCACGAACGAATTGACGAAATTTAATGTTCCAAAGCGCAAATTAAAGCTAAAAGTAATAGCTTTAATTTGCGCTTTGGAACATTAAATTTCATCAATTCGTTCGTGAGTTATGATGCGAGGATTAAAAAGGGCGGAAAACACGTTGGATGAAATATAGGGTTAATATAATGTGTGATATTTATTTTGCATGTTTTTACTATTCTAACGTTATTCTCTCACGTTATTCCTGTTACATTATCAATCAACATTATATAATGTTACATAGCTATATTATCATACAACACTCTGACTCCTAAATATTGTGTTTAATTAGAGAAGTTAACAAGAGAAGGTTAAACTTATATAGGTACACACTGAGGCTGAAACTTCATTCCTCAATTGACTGCGAAATCGACACTTTTAATTCAAATATTCGTCCGAAGAATGCTTAGGATTGAAAAAGTAATTATTTTCCCTTGAAAATTTTCGTCGAAGAAAAATATACCGCACTCCGACCACACTCAATAGATTGCCGTACATTTACATTTATCATTATCACTGTTACGTTATTATTAGCCCGTTGCGCCGTTATCGCGACGATCTGTCATTTACGCACCGTTATCTCCTTCCGCGTACGGTTTTTCGATTTCGCGAAGGCGGCGTGTCGCGAAGTGCCCGCAAAAATATACGAGCCGGTCGCGGTCGGGCGAAGTGGAGCGTGCCGGAATGAACGGACGCGGCGGCGGCGTCGTCGTCGGTGGTGTCGGTGTCGGCGAATACGAACGTGGGTTACGTAGGTAGGTAGGTAGGTAGGTAGGTACCGGGGTCGAAGCAAGCAAACCGGCGCGCCGATAAGAGCGGCGGCGAGGCGTTATCGCGATCGCCGCGCGGCCACGTCGCGCGATAACGATAACAAACTCCCCCACCCCCCCCTCCCGCCGCCGCGGCTCACCCCCCCGTTCCACGGAGCGTGTTCCCCGTGTGTATTTGAGCGTGCGCGTGTACGGGTTTGTGTTTGTACGTACCGAGGGCGAGAGGTGACTCGTTGTTTGCCGGCTTCATCGCCGTTTTCGCCGACTCCGAAGGCGGCGGCGGCGAATTCGAAGCCGAAGTCGCCGAATTCGCGATAGTTTTCACGATTGGCACCGAGATGAATGAAATGAGAGAGGAGGAGAGTGAAGGGGACGAGGAGACAATTCGCCTGTACATAACTTTCTAACCACTTTCAATATCTTGCGGTTTATTGAGCAAAATTTTCTTTATTTTCATCAACCTCTATTTAATCTCTCTTCAAAGAAAGATTGCTGAATATTGAAATTAAAATTTAGCTTATATGTATCATCTTGTTACGCAGAAAAATGATGATTGCGTGTTCATAAGTAATTCACGCGGCGCGAATGATTCATTTTGATGAATCATTTAAAGTGAGACGCGGATATATATATCAGGCGAGTATTATAACTGTCAGACATCAATTGATAGCAAAACATCGAAAAATAAAAGATAGCACTGCCATGTGAGACAAGAAAGAAAGTTGCTCTTATTTCCTATTGGGATTTCCCGCTCGAGTAGAAAGTAACCAAACAATCACCTAAAAACCTAAAAAAAAATTATTTTTCGAGTTATATCGTGCAGTACTTCATAATCCTAATAATCGGCAGAATTCACGGTACCACCAGTAAGCGGACGAGTGAAATTCTAGGGAATGCTGTTCGCCGGGTCCGAGCGATGCATTCATCCCTCCCGATCCCTCCGCCATCTTGATAACCCCCTCGGCAGCAGCAGCATTCGTCGAAAGAGCGAGCGCGCAATCTTCAGGACGACGACGTGCCACACCTCGTACACACATACACACACACGCCCACACATACACACACGCGCGCGCGCACACCTGCTTGCGTATCCGCGGGGGTTGGTCGGAGGTTGTCCGCCACCGTGGTCGGCCGGCGGTGTTATCGCGTCGGCCCAGATTGAATATATTTCATATGTTTTCATAACTACCGCACGCTACGTCGTCCCGCTATCTGCCGCCTACCCCCCGGTCGGCCGCTCGCACCTCTCGCCGACCGACCGACCGCCCGAAGAAGGGTGGCCGCCCGCGAGGAGGGGCGGAAGGTCGGAAGAAGGAAAGCGGAGGACGCGCGGAGCTACGGCGAGAGCAAAATGCGAGAGAAAGAGACGCGGCGGGAGGGAAAGAAGGGCTGCCGTAGGGATTGCGGCTGTGAGGGAAGGGGGAGGCGGGAAAGAAGGAGGGGAAACAGGCGAGTACGAGGGGGTGGCCACGGGAAATCAAGCGTGAGGAGATACCGGTTGACTGATGTGCGCCTTTCTGTTGTAAAACGATAAAGGCGCCGTGGCATTGGTCGTGGGGCCGTGGGGTTTCCGATAGCCACCGCCTGTACCCCCTCACCCCTCGCCTCCTCTCTTTCCTCGTCGGCCCTCGCGGGTTTGCTTTACCTCTTTCTTCGCCGTCGCCGCCATGCGAGCAGGAGGAAGAGAGAATGCGGCGCGACGCGCGTGGAAAAATGGACGGCGGGATATTCAGTTTGGCGCGCGGATGCTGCGCGCCCCGATCTTTCTAGACCGCCTCGTCCCTTATCTGCTGGATATCGAGTGCTGCGACGTAGCGTTGGTGCGAGCCACACGAAATAAATGTGTAGATTGAACGTTGAACGTTAAGAACGGCTCTCTCGCTCCGATCTGATCGCGAGATAAAAATCCTCGGACATTTTCTTTAAAAAAAAAAAAAAAAAAAAAAAAAAATTCCTTTAACTTCCAATCTTTTAGTTTTTGAAACTTTTTGTCACTTTTCTCGGAATCAAACATCTTGCCGGTTGACTCTTAAACGTTTAACCATACCCACTTTAACGAAATTCGATTGAATGAAAAATAATATATTCGCTAGTCTGTTTGTAATAGCGCTAGTTTTGATTCGCGTGAAGATCTTCAAGTTGAACTGGGAATATTAATTTCTCGCGTCGCGGGGTGCTGCGCGCTGACGTGGACCAGCTCGCCCCTTATCTAACATCTATCGACTTCTAGGACGTTGCGCGTTATCCTAACTGACGCGGAAGAGATACACGGATGATTTCCCAAGGAAAGCGGAGCGGAGTAAAGCCGAAACGAGCTGAGCAGAATCGAGTCGAGAGCGATAAATGGGAAGTAGCAACGAAAGAAATTGTTGAAGAGTGAAGATATATATGCTCAAATCAGAGTTATCTCTTTTCATAAAATCGCAAAACTCTCACTTTGTATGTGTGTAACAGAATTAAAATTGCCTGCGTAAATTAAAAGGTATAGTTAAAAGTTAAAGTTGGTAAAAAATTCAACTAAAGCCATAAATTACAAAAAATCGTTAATGGTATCAATTACGTTAATTTAGTTTATATTACAATAAGATAAATTTATTATCATTAAGTGTCTCGTTGAATCAAGGAACAATCTAATGCTAATTAAATTAATACTTAGAATAGTAAAATAGCGTCGCATAAAGCACTCATTAAGGATTATTGGAGGCGTCAGAGTTATCTAAAAAAAATCGTGGATCTGACGATAAGCGCGTCGCAATGTATGCGAGAAGCTAAAAGTGGCGGGAACTCAGGCTCATAATTTGCAATCAGCCGGCGAGTTGTTAACGCGCGAGTCACTTCGTTACCAGGCGCGAGGATAATTTTATCAGGAACAAAGTCACGCACGGCGCGAGCGTCCTTCGCGATAATTCGTCGATACAGCCCGCGGCCGGGCCTTGAGGCCCGCTTCACTACGGTCCCCTTCCTTTCCACACTTTTTTGCATCACAAGCGACAAGATTTGCGCGTCACTGAAGCAAAATTGTATTTGTGCGCTTTATGAAAGATTCCTCTTTATAACCTATCCTCTAAGAAATGTGAGAAATATTAATAAACAAAAAAAATAATAGTACGACTAAAATAATAGAGTTAAAAGTTAAAAGCACACATATAACAGTGTTGTAACATATTTCAATAATAAATGTTAATATTTTTTCTTGCGTATGAAGAAATATTTCTCAAAGTATTCCCTCACATTTTTAAAACTTCTTGAAAACCTCTTTCTCTCTGTGCTCTTTTATTTTTATCAAATTAACATTTTGGTGTCAATCTCGATTTTATTTTTAATTTTAATTCTTTAACGATGATCCTGATTTTCAGATTTGAGTACATTTAAAGATTTTCGTCGTTTAAGGAATAGAGTGAGATTTCGATTATCCGACAATGGAACGTATACCGGTAACGCTTTTAGATCCGTTCCGCGATGCGCATGCACCGCGAGTGCATAATCAACGGGTGTGCATACGTGGTCCGTTATCGATTGTGCGATCGGATCATAAAGCCAGGCATTCATTCGATATCGGGCCAATACCAGCCACGAGATGATAAGCAGAACAGGCGAGCGAGCGAGCAACCGAGAAAGAGATAGCCAGAGAGAGAGGGGAGGGGAGGGGAGAGAGAGAGAGAGAGAGAGAGAGAGAGAGAGAGAGAGAGAAGCATAGGTAGATCGTTCTTGGCATAGCTTCTTGTCCGGCAAAAATACAACGCGAAGACACTCTGACAATTCTTTGCAAGAACATCTATAAGGGCTGGACCTCGAATTTTCGGTTACACTGTACGGCAATAAATTCCATCGTAAAAAATGTTTCTCCTCGTCATCGAGAGGGAGCCGATTTCACTTTCCCGAAAAGGTCTCTTCGTGGAAGGATTATTTGGACGTGACGACATTTCGGCCTGCATTGGCTTTGTGCATCGAGCCTGGTGTAAGCCTGGAAACTTGCGCGAGCCACTTAAAAATCGAGTCGAAGGCGACCCGGGTTCTTCCTTGGATGCTTCGGTAGATTCTGCACGAATGCCGCAAGGACGATTGACAGGAATCTCTTCCTGTACTCTGTGTGTGACTCCAGAAATATTTTTGAACATTCATTTTGCTATTTTGTTATAATCGTTTCAGTTACATTACAATCTAATATGTGTACGTGTATATTGGACTTTTAAAATTTATCTAAAATAATATCATCCAATTTTTAATATTTCCTCCGATTTCGATTTCAAACTTATGATCATAATTATACCGATATTACGCGTCGTGTAATTTGACCGAGTTAATAAATTGCGTGTCGCGCATGCAGCCGGCGAAGCTTCCTCGAGGTTTCGCGTGTGAAACGGACGTAATGGCCAGTCTTTTGTGCAATTAATTATAGCGTCATTAGTGCCATTGGCTGAGCGTCCGCTCGTTAAATTTCCTTTCTTCTTACCTAAGTTCCTTCCTTCCTCGCGATTTTCTTCGCCGAAATATCAAAGCGTCGATAAATAAATCGACAAAATAATAAAAATAATAAAACAAATAGAAAAGATGTTTTCAAAAAACAATAATCTTTCCCAATTAATATACAAAATAATCAAAAATTCATCTACTATATGTATAATATATTTAAACAAAAAATTTTTTTATAACACTCATAATATTAGAGTATGTATAATATAATTTTTCCATAACTTCCCATAAAATAATATTGCAATGCATTACAAAGATATTACAAAAGTATTATTACAATAGTCTGATTCTTTTCGCAAGAAAGATAAACGTTCACATTTTTCTCTTTCAATCTTAGCGACGCATAAACGTGACTTAGAGAACCTTTTCTCCCTCCTTCCCTCCCTGGCAGAGGGCATTCCAGAAAGGAAGATTTGATTGGGCCGATAATTATTTGGGCCGAAGTGGTCAGAGGGAACGTTATAAAATTCGTTCGATCTCCTTATCAGTGTTAAATACGACTGAGACGAATCTCGACACGAGTTTATTTGGAGTAATCCGCCCCCTCCCTCTCCCCCCGGGTCCGCCGGTCCCCGGGTATCGTTCGGCCTTTTTCTCTGCGCGCGGGGCCCGCAGCAGATAAAGCACCTGCATTCTCGGCCAGAAGACGGCACTTCGAAACCCACGCTTCGTCGATAAAGCAACGGTTGCATTCCTCCCCTATCGTCCTCTCCCCTAACCACCTCCGCGCGTCGCAAAGATAACTAATGCAACTCTTACACTGGGTGTCCGTTTCAGCCGCCAGGTACCGGGAATCAAAGAAGCGCTGCAATCAACTCAATGATTAGAGAGAACATCAATGGTTATTACTATTGTTCAGAAAACACGAGTTTTGTTATACTATAGAAGTTTACCACTTAAATTTATTGCTTGTAAATTGTCTTTATAATTTATATTTTTATTATTACTAGAACAGTACTAGCAACTACTGAATAATTTATGAAGATTTTATAGATGTTTTAACATTACATTCTTTTCTTACTATTGTTACGCTTATCACCTGGATCTTGCATTACAAGTGATTCGAAATTAAAAGCTTTATACGAGGTTACAATTCTACGATGAGATCTTGTCTTCATGTTAATTTGAAGTAGATCTCCTTGAATTAAATCCTTAATACAACCTTAAGATTCGATTATCAGATATTTAACATCAAATAATGGGGGGAAAAAACTAAAATAAAATCATAAAGACATTCATAATCACCCCTGTCAATTTTGTGGTGGGTCTATTCGGGACACCCCGTACGTCGGAGATTTTAAACAGTCCGCAACACGGAGGTTTTTCGTGAATTAAGACCCAGAAGGGCCCTATCGCGGCATCGGCGACAGTCTGCAGATAAAAGTCCCGACAACGAAAGCATTATTTCTCGACGATAGCAGCCGCGATGACGATATTAGAGCTGTTATTGTTACAGAAATTGTACAGGATGTTCCGTTTCCCCTTCTCAATTCTTTAATCTCTATTTATAATCGAGGAAAGACACACGCGATGCTCTAAAAACCTCGACCCGTAATAATTAATCCTTAACAAATTTAAATCCGCTCTTAAATCCATTCTTCATTTATTTTTTTTGCTGAAACTTTCTTTTCCTCTTTTCTTTAATAAATATAACATTTACTTCACAGTTTCTTCGTTTCCTTAAATAAATTTACATAAAATCAATTTTTATTCGAAAATTTCCAGATTTTTTCCAGAGGATCCGTCGTTTCCTATACGTTTCTTCTTTGTGTTATTCATACTAGAAATTTTCATTCTCGAACTTTTCCTTCAATTAGTCTAAACTACATTTTAATTTGTTACTTAATTCACGCAAGCTTATTTATTACTTCATACAAGACCTATTAATTTATACAAACTTGTTTAATTTTAACGATTTACTCGTATCTCTTTTTGTACAGAAAAAGTTATTCTCCTTTTCTCTTTTCATACAAATATATTAATATTTATATATACAAGCGATCGAGAGAGAACCGGGAACGCCTCCGAATTGAGACGTCGTCGTCGTGTTATCTGCACCTTCCTCCTTTTAACCGGCCATTTAATTGATTAAACGGTCAATAATTATTAAATCTCGCAGGCCAAGCAAGGCGAGGCGAAAACGCAAGTCGCGAACAACGAGCGTTTCGCGACGACGAGCTTTAAACCGTGTCCGACCTAATTTTAATTGGAAACAGAGCCGTACAGGTATATGATAGTGTGTATGCGTGTGTTGCGCGTACGATATAACGTTCCGATAGCGAGACCCGCGAGAGTATAGGGGCAAGGGGGGCATGAATCGTGAAACGGGGTACTACCTTCGGCGGGGGCCCAGGCGTACTTATCTTTACGAGGGAGCACCACCGTGCGCGATTTATTCTAAGCTTTTAACCTTCGCGTTTCTGACTAGCCACATAATTGAAGTTACCAAGAGAAAAACAAAGAGAAAAAATCGAGACAAATGGGGACAGATAAATATGGTAGAAATGTCATGTACGTAATTATTTTTATATAATATTTAAATTTACGATTTTTCGAACACAATATTTTAATAATTTCTTAAATACAACATTAAGAAGAGAGAGCGATAACGAGACATTGAAGTTATTCAAACTGGTGAAATTATATTAAAAATATTAATGTAATTTTTCTCGTAAACATTTTCTCTCTTGTAAATGTTCGGTTCATTCAGATTATTTTCAAGTAATAGAAAAAAGAAACAGAGGGTTAATGATAATCTAAATTAATTCAAAATTTTTTTGACAACAAAGAAAACAGAAACGAAGAGTGAAAAATAATACATAGATGTTTTAAAATTTATCTTTATATAAAACTTTTGGGTATATAATTCTTGTAAAGTTACACGATTTTAACGTGTCATATTTGAAGTACGTGTCGAAAACTGATAATTACGTATAATTTGGACGTAAAAGAAACGTCGACACGTGCAAATGAACGTCATAGAAGAGCTGTCGTGGATTTCAAACGCGCGCTGCAATTCGTGAAAAGCATGTACTGCCGGTATGTAATGGCGGAGACTATTGCTGTAATTATTAGCACGGTCTTTCTAGCCGGAGCTAGAAGGCATCGCATCGCATCGCGCCGATCGCCTCGGCAACGCCGCGGTCGAATCTAATTAAATATAATTAGCCGCGATTTGCATAGATGGCCGATAGAGACCGGACGCGGTGATAAGCGCGATAACGGCTGTGCACGGCCGATACGAGGGACGATTATGGTCGCCCAGGTCTCGCTGCCCGAGCAGACATCGGCACGATCATCGCGAAATTCCGCCTCTACCTCTCCCTATTTATCTCCGTCTCGCCCATTTTTTCTCGTTAAATCCCCCCGTCCCTCCTCCCTCACCGCGTCCGCCGACCTTCTCCCCCACCTCCACCTCTATCTCTTATCGCTACCGCCCGGCTTTGTCTTCGCTGGACCCAGTTCTCCGGGGCCCGAAGATGCCCCCGCAGGTCGCTCAAGAGTAATTCTTAATTAATAGGGGGAGGGGGAAAAATTTAATTTGATAGCAGATGTTTCCCGAGATGCCGAGGAATAAACAGAAGGGATCGAATCGATTCTTTAATTAAAGGCGAGATCAAGCGTGGACATTTTATGCAGCGAACATCAAAGTAATAACCAAAATATATGATTCTCTTTTTCGAAACATGTTACATTACCTAAGACCTAGGGCAGCCTCTGAATCTTACAGCTTTTAAACTAAACTCTTAAATTATCCTGATGTTTAAATTCAAACGCAAGATTAGGGCAACAAACTTGGCTGCAGAGATTAGCATGCTCGAGCATAATAACTTTAACCTACTAATCTTAATTCGATTCAAAAACTTGTACTTCTTAACTCACGTACTTCAACGTAACGCTTCGTATATTCTAATTAAAACGCCTTAATACTTCGTATATGTACTTTAGCTTGATAACTCGGCTAGATACTTCGCGGACTTTAAACTCGATGCACCCCCGCCGCTTTCTCCGTCGTTGATCGAGCGCGAGCTTGACGAAAATTGAAAAGGGATCTTGTCGGAGGACGAGACAACGTTCCAGTTTACTCACTGTCTCTCGCACTCCGCGACGAACCTCTCCCCGCGCGACCGTCGCGCACGTGTGCGTGAAACCATGCGTGCGAAGCGCGTTAAGCAGGAGAGATAGGTGTGAGCCCTTCCCCCCCCCCGCCTCCGCCCCCTCCGACGTCCCTTCCCCGAGGACACGATGGCGCGAGGAGAGGCAAGGGATCCGATATCTGTTCGCACGTCATTACCCCAGACACTGCAGCAGCAGCAGGATCTGGCCAGGATCGTTCCGGTCGCGGGAGCCCGTCTCGCCGGCCCCTCCCCCTCCCCCCGTCTCCACTCCCGCCACCGCCTTGCTCGTTCGCCGGAACCCCACTATCCTATCCGTGATCTATGGATCATAGCCCGTTTAATTCCGCCCGCCCGCTCGAAACGAGAATCTATCGTGGAAGACGAAGATTCGATTCGATTCGATGATGTATCGGCGACGTCGGACCGGCGCGGCGGCGGCGCGGCGTCTCGAACCGATTTGCCGATCCCGCCCGTCCGGCGATGCGTGCCTTCCTCGTTCTCGCGCTCACCGAGTGCGAAATCAGAACGGAAGCGATGATAATTGATCGAAGAAAACGCGGCTTATCGAAGAGCGGAAGATTCGTATCTTCGAATTTCTGGAGCGTGAGGTGAGCTGAGCTCTCGCAGTGAGTGTAATAATTAAAAAAAAAAAAAAAAACGCATGAAATACTGAAGCTAATACCGTTATCACATACAGAGAGTACATTAAGATATAGATATAATTAATTCTAATCTCGACGATTAATAAATAGGAGTCGCTTCGACAAATCCTTATTTCGCCGCGGTTCCGCTCGAAGGGGTCTGGACAAGTGCGAAGGGGGGTGAGGGGAAGGAGAGCGCCGAGAGTGTCAAAGGGCGACTCTGTGAAAAAAAGTTGAATAATCACGGCCACGGCGTGGGAGGGTAGGGGGGAAAGAAGGGTGTTTCGTGCGAGTCCACTCGCATTCCTCCCCATCGCGTACGAATGTTGGCGGCCACGTACGAAAAAAAGGGTTGTAGATACGGTTGGGACGCGGGGCGATCTGATTAGCGCAATCTAATTAACGCTGCTTTTAATGGCGTTCATTAGCACACACATCGTCGCCCTCCCCGCTGAGCCTCGCCCTCCTCCCCACATTGACACTCCGTTAACCCCGCGCCGTTCCGCGTGTGTGAGACGAATGTGTAACGAAAAGAAAAATTCGCTTTTTCCCTCGCTTTTCCCCAGCAAAAAATTAAGAGCTTATAAGTTAATATTTTTAATTCAATTATTGATTACGAAGTATCAATCTTAATCAAATCAGAGTTGAAATTAAATTTAAAAAATATATTAATATATTTCTCTATTACTTATTTCTTAAAATTCAAATTCCTTCGCTATAATCTAGAATTAAAGAACATATAAGTTAATCTTTAATTCACTTATATTAATCGTGCAATACTACACTGTTGGAAATTTGTGTTAAATATAACATAAATCACATGTCCAAAACGGTCCACTCAAATTTTTGTGTTAATTTAACATAATATGGATGTGTTAAGTGGTAACACTGATATTATGTTAAAATATTTCAACAGAAAGGAAATGTAATTCTGATCGTAATTTGAAGTTAATTATGTGTACAATTAACATAACTTTTATGTTGAAGTTGAGATTGTAAGATAAAATCAACACTATTTCTATAAATTTTTATTCCTACTTCTTTTATAGAGTAAAATCAACATTCTTTTTCTGTAAATTTTAACATATTTAATAAATACGTTCAAATTGTGTTACTTTAACATATTTTTTAAGTTATTTTAATTATTTTACATTTTAAATTTGTAAAATTCAATTAACATAGCAGGCATATGTTAAATCTACACACGTTATGTGTTGATTATTTTACACAAAAATTTTAACAAAGACTTTTTTTAACACACAGGACCTCTGTTTTCAACAGTGCAATCTTGAACATAAGAGTTAAAGTTAACTTCAAAAAATATATTTATATAACAATATTTATAAAACATATTTCCTTATTTATTTTTTAGTATTCAAATGTCGTTTATTATATTTATCATCTCCAAAATATCCTGTCGTTTTATTATTGTAAATATTGTGACCATCTTTGCTTCTTACGATTAGCTATTTTGTCAGAATATATACGCTCCCATTCGCTCTCGCGCGAAAAAACGTGTTTAAAGTCGATTTAATACGGTCGGTCGCCATATTCCGTATGATCGATCGGATCACTTGGAGAAACGCTCGCGTTTATAAAATCGCCTCTATACCAGCGGCGCAATATCGTAAATGTATGTAGGAATGCGCGGATCTTAGATCGCGGCGCGGTTTCAGCGGAATCGGCGCGGCATGGCACTTCGGCGTCGAGCGAAACGACGCTAACGGCGCGCGGCGTGTCGTGTGTGCGAGAAGTGCGTGACATTGTATGGATATTAAGCTGATTTCCCGGCAGATAACCCTCAACCGAGTACACACACACCGCTCGCCGCGCCGGGTACATTACCCGGGTTTCCCCTCCGCGCAAAAATCTTAATTCAGGCCGATGCCATTTTACACGGAGCACTCCAATCGGCCGAGACATCACCCGTGAGACTTACTTCGTCAATGCTTTTTTACTCATGAGTGTCTAAAAACTCGGGACGGATGTCATCTCGACGCGGTTCCTCGAACGCTTTTTCCCAAGGTTGCTCTTCTTGCGTCGTCGCTTCATCGTATCTGTTGCGCTGATTGACGTCACGATTATCTTCTTACGTGGCTATCGTCACGATCGAGTCCCGGATGGCGTGACCGGAAATCGGCCGGCAGTTTGTTTTAATCGAGCCCGGCGCGGTGCGGCGCGGCGCATCGACATCTTTCTGGCGTGCGATATCAACGTCAATGATGCCGGCGCGGCAGCGGCGGCGGCTATTCGAAATATTCCGGAATAATCGTTTCCCAATAACGAGAGTACGTGCCGTCCGCTTATTAATTAAATGATCGGCAAACGAACGTAAGGACAATGGAAATAATTATCACTCCTCAATAAAAAGAGCCAATAAAAAGTTCCTTTCTTTTCCCGCAAAGTCGATAAAATTGGCCGTTATCCGCGCGGTTTAAAAAATGATAATTAAAATATAAGATACGGCTAATTTTTTTTTGTTAAAGACCGTTTTAAGAGGAGCACGACAATTCCATAGTAAATTTAATGAAATATTTGCGCGTACTGAAGATTGCATGTGAAATACATGAAAAATGTAACTCCTGAGAACATTTATTGCGTCAAAACATAATTAAGCTACAGCAAACTGAATAACAATAAACAAAATAAATAATTATTAAATGAAAATTCTAAAAAAGTTATAAATCAAGAATTCTCTATACGTAAAAGACGTCACTGTTTAAGATCAAAATTTTTATTATACGTTATCTTGATACTGGACGCGATGACATCTCTCGAATATAAAATCCTAAATTTATAACTTTTACAATTTTAATTTAAGCAACAAAGGAAGTATTTCACATCTCATTCATATAGAAACAAAATTAACCCAGTCAATAGAGACATTTAAGTCCCCCTTTCGAGTCTAAAACCCAAAATATCTCGATACTAGGTGAAAAATGATAAGGACCAAAAATTGTAGAGTATTAAATTTTCTACAAGTTTGGTTATTACCACTTTCACTCTAAAGTTGAAAATAAGCAAGATATTTACAAATTACCCTTCTAATCAAAATGGTGGCTAACGCTCCAAGGTTAGAATCCCAAAAATCCGATTTTAGATTACCCATGACCCTCCGAAATAATCAAAAAAAAAATCGGAATTAATTCCATTTCAGCGGCTTTTTCGGGCTCTATCGACTGGGCTAAATATGTATAGCGTCACGGACTTGGCGTGCGATCATTAATCAAAATCACACTCTCGGAATCCACACAACAACGAGGACCAATTGTAATTGCAACCGCGGAAGAATGTACTCAGCGGGATCAAATTATATTCCATAAAGACAAGTGCTTTACATAGTATCGCGCTGTTATCGCGTCTATTGGACAGCGACGCGGAATTCCGCGGGTCGCCCCGCTCACGTGGACGATGTCTCGATCGCTTGTAGCACTCCCTGTAGCTACACACGTGTAGCGGCAGCCCCACCGCTCGGTAGATAGGTAGGTAGGCAGGCAGATAGGTAGGTAGGTGGTTAGGCAGGTAGTAACCGACTTTACTTGTACGTCGCCCGTGCACACTCGGTATAGCGAGCCCCGGGTCCGTCGCTTGATATCTGCTACATATCTAGCAACGTGTGCCATGCCTTATCTCCGCTGCCGCGCTCAGCCCGTGCGTCGTGCCCGTGTGTGCATGTGTGCGTGCGTGCGCCGCGTGCATGTATGCGCGTGTGCGGCGACGCACACGCGAAGGCCTTATCGTCGCGAATCGGCTTCGCGAGAGCGTTAGTGTTCGGCGCGTTTAGCATTGTATGGATATCAAACGATTCTGCGCCGCTCGTAGGACGTTATTTGTACGTACACAAACACACACACGTGTGTAATAGATATACATGCGTTGTGCGTAGCACGTCGGCGGATTCAGGATTTGTCTCCCGCTGCTCCCCTCCCCCGTCGAGCGATCTCGACATTTTCGAGGATTTTGCTCCTGGAAGCACCTCAGAATTGATACCTCGAGATATTTATTTCTATACTTTTACCAAATCTCTTTCGTTTAATATTTTCAAATTATTTAACATTTATTAAAATTTTTTATGTTAGTTACTTAATATTTTTTTACGTTATTTAAAGGCTCGCAAACTCCGAGATATCGTATCGTTTCGACGAAATACCTGTCGGCAATAGAATACCTCGATGCCGAATCCGATTTCTGACGATACCGATCTCCCACCTTTATCCGTTCTCTCCGCGTGCATTTTTCCGCGATTCTCGGGTGAACGGCTCGGTCGATCGGCGAGACGAAGCGCCCGCATAAATCGACGACGACCCGGCGGCGAGGTGAAACGGCAACGAATCCATATTCATCGGGCCCGAAGTGCATAAAATTACGATATAGTGTGAGCGAGCGAGAGCGACTCGCACTCGCGTGTCGACATGCAGGCACCGCATAGCCACCGGATAGATCCGATAAGCGTTAATACCCACGAAAAGTAACCTGACAGCTACTAAAAGGTACCTCCCCCCCTCGTGCCCCAATGCGCTACGCGCTTCCGTCCCATCTCTACATTCAAATGAAACATCAAGCCACTCCTAACTGAAGTAGAAAATAGAAAGCTGCGTTATTCAAAAATAGTAAAAAAAAAAACGCAGACGTACAACCAACAAAAATCGTAATTAAAATAATATCAAATTGAGATCGAAATCTTAGAGATTAAAATCTCTATTAAATCGTACGGAAGCTGCATATTAAAACAGATAATAATTAAAAATAGAAGTAGACAAAATATTAAAAATAGAAATAGAATAAACTTAACTAACGAAATTAGGATCCGTATTAAAATCTAGATCTCTAACAAACGCAAAGTCGAATGAAGCCGAGGATGTAACGTGCGAAAACCGGGTAAAGGGTCTGCTTGCGTTTGCGCGAGGGTGCCCCCGTATTGTAGTCGCGTTCGCGAAATTGTAGCGTCTTCTCCCCTCGTCGAGGAGAGTAGTCCGGCGTCGAGTTTCGGCGCGATCGACGGAATGCCAGGAGGGCGATAAGCGGCCCGCGGCGGCGATTGCAACGTTATCGCCGTGTACATTACGAAATTATTTACGATCAATAATCCTTTATCTCGCGTAGCGCGGCCCATTAACGTGCCGGGGCCCACTTACAGCTCCGCCACGTATTTACGCGTGACGCGTACATCGTGCGAATATACGTATGCGTATCATGCCGCGGCATGCGTAATGTTATATGTACAGGGTGTCCCTCAGTCCATCGGAAAATATGCCAATTGTGAGAAGGTCTCGACGTGAACTCTATCGAAAGATACGGTGGGAAAGCCAGCGAGGTTTTTCGCGATGAAGGTATACTCGACATTGAGGTTTGTTTCGCGCAATTAAAGCTTGATGAACGAACAAAAATCCAGAGGAGCAGAAAGAAATGTCATTCTTAATTAGCTTACTTAAAATTATTCTAGGCGAAATTTATAGTGACTCTTTTACGTTGCCTCTACATTTTTGTATGTATATCGTCAAAAATTCACTGAATTAATAAATAAATAAATCCCCAGTTAAAATTGATTGAGATATAAATTTTTAAGTGACATATAAACTCTCCAATGTCCAGTTCTAATTACTTACATAATTAAAAGTTCCATAATTTTTATTGATCGACATAACTTTTCTTTTTCAAAGATATTGAAAATTTATGATTAAAATATAAAGCGGTGAAAGATGGATATTTTACATAATAAAGTTAAATGTAATTTCTGATTTATACGTCAGAAATTTTCCTTGAAAAAACCGCAGCGTCTCGTCAAATCTTTCCCGAGCGAGAGTCGTCTTCGAATTCATTAAAGTCCGCCGTTAAAATTTTTCTTAAAGCAAAAAGTGCTCAAAATTGCCAGGATATAGAAGAGATAAATATTTAAGTTGCTTATACGTACGATCGTAAACTCGCTACACCTGCAAGTGGCGATTGCCGCAATATTGCCGCTTGGCGCCGACGATTTGTTATAATTAGATACTCGAGCGAAACATTCTCTTTTTTTTTCGTTTGTGTGCCCTCTTCGTCAGAGCGCCGCCTCGATCGCGAGTATCCTCACGTGGACGACGGCTCGTTCGCGACGACGACCTCGCGAGAATAGTTCAGGGGGTCGTTTGACGGAGGCCGCCTTGAGAAGACCCGACGTCCGTAAGAACCGCGCACGCTGCCAATCAAGAGAGGCGCCAGGAATGCCGCGATCGGCTCGCGGTCGGCATGGCAAGTGTGTGCTAATTGCCTTGCCAACCCCCCACCCCTCCTTCCTCCCGACTTAATCTGCCTGCGTGCTGTCCCCTCCCCATCCCCCTTTTCCTCCTCGCGGTTATTCATTACACCTCTCGCCGCCGCGCCGAGTGCGAGATTTCTCCTTCTGCCGCTCGTTTCGCCGCGGGAGCCTCGCGATTAAGCCGCGAATCGAATTAAATTTGCGTCTCTCTCTTCGCACCTATTTACGAGCGTAAATAGAAGGCATGAAAATTGACATTACGGAAAAAAGAGGAAGAGAGAACATGTCTCCCATGAGAACCGTTACGAATTTTTTCAGTTTCTTCAAACGACTTGTCATAACGTTCACGGGAATACGGATGTGGAATAGGGATTTACGAATATTGACGATGATTAAAATTATAGATTAGAATTATTTAATTTGCTTAATAGTGTCTCCAATTTTTTTTTCCAAAGATTTGACTCATTCCGCTTACTCCATTACATTTAACATAAATTGAGGAGTAGTGGATTAAGATATAAAAGAATCTTGCGTATACCTGTAAGATTTCTTATACGTGATAGTCGCCCCTCGAAAATGACGACATCTGCACTTCGGGGCGTCATCAGGTAAACGCGCGCGCGATTTCTCGAAGAGTCCCTTCGAACCTTTCACCTCTTCGCCGATCGGTTCCGGGTGCTCGAAAAACGGGATACGCAGGCATACGGAGCACGGCAGGCACAGGCATGCAGGCAGGTAGGCAGGCAGGCAGGCGAGAAGAGAGGGTAAGTAGGCAAGGGGAAAATGTTGCACGGGGGCGGCAAAAAGGGGTGGCCAGTGTTGTCGGGCCGGGGGATCTGCGCGCCGGTATCCGCCTGCATCTGGGAGACGGCTATGCATTTATGCATGTTTCGCGACTATCGCATGCTTCTTGCCAATAACGGGCTCGCCGTCCGTTCCATGGGGAGGAAACCCGGGGCACACACAGCCGCCATTTTCGCGGCGCGGCGGTCTCCTCGCACGTCGCTTTCTCCTACGCGCGAACCTTTTTCCTTTGCCACCCGGACGGGTGGCGGTATGTTCGAGAAACTCTTACGTGTAAACAAAGGTAGGTGATTAGATAGCATTAAAGTTCTTATCAATGCTTGCTGTATAATGGAAGAATATATTCGTACGAATTTTTAATTTAAAAAATCTCGGTTTTTTACGATTCTCGTCAATTTGTTTGATTTTAATAAATCCTTAGAGCCTTAGATCATTTAAAAATTCACTCATAATTCAAAAATATTAAACTACTCTGTCATTTGTTAATTTTACAATAATTTATAGTTGATATATATTTGAGATCCGACCAATTTATTTATTTGTCTGACTCAATAAAATCTCTTTGAGAATTCCTCTCCCGAGTATCGATTGTTAGCGTTGACACCGCCATCACTACGGCGAGACGATCATCGTCGATTTCGCCGGCGCGCCATAGCCGAAGACGCGAAGGCGTGCCGAAGAGGGTATATCGACAGCCGCGATCGACGGCAATTGCCGAGGACAGAGGAAAAGGGCAGACACGGCTCGTCCATTACCGAGGTCGGGAAAGTCGCTGGTAGCCGCGTGAACGATTTGCACGGCACTTTCGCGCGGACGGATAGACGAACGAACGAACGAACGAACGCACGCACGAGTCTTCGTGACGAGATTCTCAACAGGAGACGCGAAATACGGCGTTGCTGCAAATTGAAATTATGCGTCAATTGTTCGCGCCCTATTTGCTTGATGTCTAATATATAAAAAAATTAAAATAATCTTTTACCTCCTGAGCGGAAAAACCACTTGCAAATTTGTTTTGAATCACGTACGAAATTATTTATTATTAACTTATTATTAATTTAATTATTTTTATTTGGAGATTTTTATTTCCGAATCAGCGATCGATGTTGTGTAAATATTGTAAGATAAAGCTATGTAATTATACTCTTTCTTTTTTTCTCAGAAAAGGAGAATGTTTTAATAAACTTTTTTTATAAAGAAATAAGAGATTGAATATCATTATCAACTCTCCATTCCAGATTTTTTTATATCTGTATATCTGATGGTTGTTATTATTTAACATTTTATTATTATTATTCATTGTTATGTAATCGTGTATCCTGTTCCGTGCAATATTCTGCACATTCCATACATATATAATTAGTTGGAATTATCACGTATTGAATACACGATCTTCCAATTAAAACGAATTAAAATTATAATTATTCCGATTCCTTGATTTCTTCGCCACGCAATTATCGCATCCCAAGATCAAATAAACACGCGCGCATGTATCGCGCCGAAGGATCACGGATTCTCTCGATCCATGCCGCGAGTACAAGTGGTAATAAGCCCCGAAAGGCGGTGGAAAAAACCGGATGCCCGCGATCGGGGTACGTGTTTCGCACCGCGGGGTGTCCGCGCGATCGACCGCGATTCAATTATCGAGATCGATATCTCGACCGCGGCGCGGCCTCCCCCGACGTCCGTTCTCTCCCTCTTCGTCTTCTTCACGCACACGCACACGTATACGCATATACGCATGCACCCACAAAAGACGCGCGCAACACACCTGTCCGCTCTCTCGCTCGTCGAGACGACGACGAGCACGAGATGATTAATGACGTCATTCACGGTCGAGCCTAACCGGGATCAGGTACAAATGACGCTACAAATGCCTCGAACATAAGTCGTACACATGCGGAGAGTAAAAATCGGAATACGGGAACAATGCGAGATATACGGAGTATCTTAAGCAGAGTATCTTCAATAGAAATGTGATATCGATATACCGAATAGCACATCAATATAACACAGCGATATAAGTAACATTTATAAAAGTAATACTTGCTATAGGAAATATCGCAAATGTCAAAAAGATTTTATCGAAACTTATATTAATCAACATTTTTGACTTGCAATAAAACATTTTTGAAAATCACAACCTGTTAAATATTTTTTAATAATTCTTTTAATTCTTTTCGCAGGGAAATTCGTGTCACGTGCAATTAGATACTAATTGCAAAATGTCTTCAAAATCGAGTTTTGATTTTTTCGATTCACGCGAAGGTCACTTAATAAATAAATTTATAATGTTTTTTTGTTATAAATTACGCATAATTTATGCCTTCAAAAAGATCTGTTTCCAATATAAATAAGTCTCCTAATATTGTTATTTGATAATGACACAGAACCAAGGGATGTTGGCGAACAAGATTAATTATTTCCGCCGCCGTTTTCTCCTTCCTCTCACGCTTCTGCTCACTGTCAGGGTATTGGTCGGATAAATAAACAAGGGAAAAGAGAAAAATGCAGTCGAAAGCGAGAAGGAGAGAGAGAGAGAGAAAGAGAGCGTGCGAATGTGGGCATCGGCGATCCGATAAATTCGCCCTTTCTCCGCGCCGGCCACCCTCACGGTGGTCGTTATCGCCGCCGGCAATGCTTTTCCAGGCACCGGAGAAATAGTTCTCCAGATAGCGGCGGGAAAGTGTGCGCTTTTCCGACTGCACGTCCCTCCCCCTCTTTCCACTCGTTCGATATCGCGGACGATTTCGTATCGCCGGATGATTTCTACCGCGGCGAAACAAACGACGAGAAACAAGTGTCAGTTAATTACCGAAATGTATCATATTTGTACGTTGTAGAAATTCATTCTTCAAGAGCGCGCTTTACCTGTTACTGTATATTGTCTCTATAATTGAATAAACAATAAAATATGATAAAATTGTACAAACAAACGATATTATATGAAAAATTGTATAATTGTATGAATACGAATTGTGTATAAATCAGATGTCGATTATGATAATATATTACTTAATTTACATTCATATTTTGTAATTATGTCATATTGTAACATGCAGGATACCCCAGAAAAATTTAAATTTCCGAATCAAATTAAGTGGAAATATCGGCTAGACACTCAATTTTTAATAACATATAAAAATAAGAAACAGAACAAGATATATTCTCAATTTTCAAGAAAATTACTTCTTTTGCATCTTGACGCTAAGGTAAAAGTATCGATATCCTAAATACGGGCGTCCCCTCCTTTCGACTGAAAAGGGGTGGCATTCGGGGGTGCAGGCGAGTTGCGCGCGCGATGCACCTATAGCCCGCACCTATTCTAACAGCAGCTCCCGATAAGGGTTGCTGCAGCCCGTAAATATCGGCGAGCAAGGGCGCCCCATCCCCCTTTCACCGCCGTCTACAGGGTGCTTTATCGTCGTCGGTATCGGAAGTATCGCGAGACCGTAGTCGCGCCAATTGTTTTACAGTTCTGCGCGAGGAGCGTATCCTTCTCAGCGACAGGATAACCCGCCCTTATTCCATGGATAAGCAGGATAACAGAGATCGCGACCAATATCTCTGGTGTTTCAGTCATTTCTAGATATTCGATCTGCATAAAACGCTCTCCTTATCTCACTTATTTTATCGTTATTAATCATCCCTTCACTCATATCTCCTCTAATTTTTAGTCATAAACATTTTAATACAGATATCAATTCAATAATAAAATTAACATAAATAAGATGTAAAAATACTCAGATAAATTAATCCGTGAACTAACGTATGTAATTAATTACTAAAAATAAGAATATGTAATTCATACAAATTAAGAAAATTAATATTAAAAGGTCTAATTTAAAATTTCGAGCTAATTTTGTAGAATTGGCGATTCTCTGCTAGAACAACGTTAATCTGAGAATTAACGGAATCGTTCCGATGGACGTCGGTGAAGAGTACAGATAAAGGGCCGTTGGCACCGCGACGTCGGCGGGCGTCGCGACGCGGCGTGCCCGTTGGAAGTAGCGGCGTTCTCGCGCGAAGAGAAACAATGGAGCGTCGCGACGCGTCGCGACGCAAGCTTGTGCCTTCGCGCCGGAATAAAAGCGACAAAGCCGCTGATTGAAAAAGCACGGTTTCCGTCAGCAAACCGACGGAAACGGAGCAGATATTTACCGCGGATCTCACGAGCGCGTGAATTTTTTTCCCTTTCGTGGTACTTTGTTAACCCTGCCACGGTGTGAAATTGTCTCACTAGAAGAGAAAAAATACCTTGCCTGTAACCGTATTGATTGCAATATAATGTTTATTGTAATGTTAAACGCAATGTTTAATTGTACATATTAATTTCATGATTATCATGTTGTGTTATTATGAAATTCCAAAAGTTTTAAAAATCTAAAAAAATATATAAATTGAAAATACTCATTTCTATTTAAATATTCTTAAATAAATATCTCTAAAGATACCTATTTTTATAAATTTTGATTTATTATATAAAATGATCATATCTTTATTCCTTTTTTATATACAAATTATTTTCTTTCAAACTAGCATAAAATTAAAACTTTATTTTTTAGAAATCTCTTCTCTGAATTATACGATAATATCGTTATTAATTATTCAATTAGAACTGACTTTTCAGAGTCGTATTGAACCTGATCATTTTTTTTTTAATTTCTCCAGTCTTTCTTTTGTCTCTCCATTTTAACTTTTGCTCTATGTTCTTTGTTTATTTTAATCGAGAGCGTCGAGGAGCCAGAAAAATATACGGATAGAACTAAAGGAGCATTCAGAACGTAAGATTCAATAGCGAGTGGTAAAATAATGGCGTAATATCTGCGCCCCTGGCTCGGCTGGCGCATATAATCACGTGTCTCCTTCTTTTTTCCCCCCTCTCCCCCGTGAAACGACGCTGCTTTTGAGGCTTTTATCTGATCGACTCTTTCCCTCTCCGCGCCGCCATGCCAACCCCTATCGTACAAATAACAGGAAAGCACCCTCTCCGATAACGTTCCGCAACTCGCACCCCTCCCGGCATCCCTTTCACCCCCTTGCCCCATCGTTCGACATCCCGTCTTGGCATCGAACCAGTTAGCGCTCGCAATTAGATGCCGTAATTACGAGGTAAAAGTGCCGCCGCGTGATTTACCTGTCGATTTTACGACGTCCGAAAGCGGCGATGGAAAACTATTTTGCGCGATATCCCTCGCTCGATCGCGCGAAACGTTTCGCCACTTGGAACAATCGATAGAAACCTCGCGCCAATTCTTCTCCTAAAATAACACGTAGATATTTAGGCGGGTAGATAAGCAGATAGAAAGAGAGGGAAAGAGAAAGAGAGAGAGAGAGAGAGAGAGATATTAGGTAATTTTTAGAAATAAATGCGGTCACAGATGATGTTCGTTTGATATTCAGCATTATCGATAAAAAAAGCAAATCTCGCTTGAAGAAAGCTTGCTTGAACTTTTCAGAAGACCGATTCTTATTCAATATTCAATTATTACAATCACACCATATATTCATAGATATAATTAAGTATAAAATTTAAATTTTAATATATTTAATAAAACTAAATTGATGAGTGATAAATAATTTATAAAAAAATTTTTATTATTTTCTAATTCTTCTTTCTTATATATTCTTATTCTTATATATATTCTTATATATATGTGTATATATATATATATATAAAATTTTTATCTAATAAATATTTTTAATAATTAGCAAAAGGATTGTGTTCGACCCAACTGGCAAATTTTATTGTTCACAATACGCTACGTTTCGACCGCAGATTTCGGTCCTTTTCAAGCGTGTAGAAACTCACAAATATTATTAGTTAGACATAATGCCCAAACTACGCCGAATCTAAAAACTGAACATAAAAAATTATGGCACGCGACAATAAGTACAAGTCAAAAAATAATTATATCAATCAAAAACTTACATATTTGTGCGTTAAATTCACCGAAGTAAGATACAATTTAATGGCATTTTCGTTACTCGAATTATAAATATATTTAGGAAATTCCATACTTATATATAATAATCTCGTTGAGAGATGGGTAAAATGAACTTTTATCATAATTTTATTTATCATAATTAAATGTGAAGAAATGTTCTCATTTGAATTTTGTCAATTTCAAAATGTCGATATCACAACAGAAAATCTTAAAGAGTTATAGCAAACGATCTCGAGAAAAATCATGAAAACAAAGGAGACCCTACTTTTTCCGATTCCGAAGTTGCAAATTTCTTCAAGTTATTCTCTCGAAGAACGATCTCCTGATTGCGTTCGGAGTGTCTTGCGAAGATATTCAGCATTGTCCAGGAATAATATTTCGGGGAATGGTATTTATCAGTGTTAAAAATGATAGAAGACAATTGAGAGGAGGTCTCGGCGAGAGCAGTGAGAGATGTCATTATCGTCGTGGCGCGATACATCATCCGGACTTTTGCCAATCTCCTCGCTCGAGGACACCCGGGGCCGGACGGCAGGACGAAGGTGATCCTGCATACTGGGGGAAGGGGGGCGGGAGGGCGGCGAGGGAGACCGAGAGTACGTGCCCTGTGTCTCTGATTTCATAATTTCCGTGCGGCGGAACGTGCGCCATCCGACGAAAGCGCGCCCGCGCGCGGAAGAGGGATTTAATGCGGGAGAGAGAGGGATGAAGGGAAGGCGGCATTCGACGAGGATACCGCGCATCCCGGCGCGGGATAAACGAGAGCGCGCGGGGAATCATCCCCCTTTCCCCTCATCCTCATCCTCTTGCGTAAGAAGACGGACCAAGTTCGCCAGGAGGTGCCTGCAGGATCCACGACGGAGAGGAAACTCGATCGTCCTTCTTCGTGACTTCGCTTCCTATGTGATTCCATACTTCTCGCAGATAAAATGCAAAACAGAGCTCCGAGGGGGAGGGAAAGGGCGGAATCATCTTCTGAGAGTTGTCACCTCGAGGCCTGAGGAGAAGGCTAATGAATTAAGCGGGGTCATATCCGTCGCGTGAGGATCTTAACTAAAGGACGTCACGATGGAGTTTTCGACTCGCCAATGTGTAAACCAGTGAATAATTTTTTCGAAAGTTTGCGGAAAACTATTGTTTTAATAAAGATTTTATACCTTATGACGAATTTCTCTCTTTTATTTTGAAAGAAGATCTTCAATTTTATCACACAACTTTATAATTAATAAATTCTTGTTTTCTACAAAATTTTAAATGTGCGGAACTACTAAAGGATGCCAGCAATTATAGTTCCATGAACTTATGGAACTACGACACGGAAAAAAATGATGTATTAACAACATTAGATATAATTAGAAATTATCTTGTCAATTCAATAACAATATTAATGAAACAAATACTTGTTTTATTAAAACTATACGTGCATGACATATTGAATTAAGGAGGTTCGATCATTACTTGTGAGTAAAAAATGCGATAGAAATAAATGTCATTACAGCGATTCCGAATTATATGCAATATTAGTATAATGAATTGTGGATGCTACTTACGTGCTATATTCTTCGTCAATTATTAGTGTATAGAATATCAACAAACATATACTGGGGTATGAGAGCGTCAACGACTCGGGAATTGCTTATTTGGCCAACATTATAGGTTAGAACTGGTCACTTTGTGACAATAAGCTTTCTATACTCAAAATCCATCTCGAAGAGCCTTAATTGAAAAACTAGCATTTGATAGATGAAACATCAAGGATTATGTAAAGACTTTAAAAATCGGACTTTTCCACGTGGATTGAAGGCTTTACCGTCACAAAGTTCAGGTCCCAGCGTAGAATAAGCGATTTTAGCGATTCCCGAGTCGTTGACGCTCTCATACCCCAGTATATGTTTGTTAATATTCTATACACTAATAATTGACGAAGAATATAGCACATAAGTAGCATCCACAATTCATTATACTAATATTGCATATAATTCGGAATCGCTGTAATGACATTTATTTCAATCGAATTTTTGACTCACAAGTAATGATCGAACCTCCTTAACAAGATTATTTCCATTTAGACTAATGCTGTTAACATAAATATTTTTTTTCCATGTTCAATTGTTGATATTTCTTCATTCTGGACATTTAAAATTCTATTATATTTTCATGATAAATAATGGATAGAGTAAATAATTTCGATAATAAAAATTTCTTAATTTTTGAAGGTAAAAAATTTTGCGGTAAAATATTCCGCGCTCAAGAAATCCTCATTAAGAGAGAACCACCACCTGCATTGTCTCTTTACGCATTCCTTCTGTACCGGAAGAGACGCCGCTTCTTTATATGCACCCGGTGATACACGCGCGGGGACGCGGGGCGATACCACGCGAGGGATGAAGGAGGGAGAGGAGGGGAAGGGAGAGTAGCTTGCTCGCACGAGTAGGCGAGCGTTCGCTCGAGCGCTTTTAGAGGCGCTTAAGTAATACAAATGCGAGTTAAGAGACGCGACGAGCATACGGTAACGGATGACCGCTGTATCTCATTGTTTTCATTTCCTTCGCCACGCCGGCCGGCTGTAAGACGCGGAAATGAAGTGCGCCCGCCGGCTTGCCATCTGGGTAGCTGGGAAAAGGGATGGGGAGGGGTGGGGTGGTGGCGGTCGGATGGCTCCGACGAAGGGGGCGGGCACACAGCCTTCATCCCCCTTCGCGCATCCTGCCTGCATGACAACGAGGGCTGCCACTTTCTGCCTCTCTCGTCTCCTCATCTTCTTCGTGTGTATGGGTGCGTGTCTGTGTGTTGTGTGTGGGTCCACGCACGCGTGCCCACCGAGAGGGATAAATGGCTTCCACGCTTTCTCGCGACGTTTTCTCTTCGCAGAAAAGAATACCACCACCTCGTAAAGAGACGGGGATTTTTCCTGTGATGACGTGCGGTTTTTTGAAGCTGGGAAAATTAGTTCGACGCGGTGTAAACGCGTGCTGCACGGTCGCTTTGTTACAATGTGTTACAAGAGTAATAGATATCTTCTTGTTGATTCATGAGTATTAATGCATAATTCTTTATGACTTGAAAATTATATCTAATAAATTTAATTAATAAATATTAGGCAAATCTGCATCATTTGCACGTATAATATAATGTTTCTATATAATATTTGAAAATTATAAAAATAGATGCTTTGCTCTTAATTAGAGTCAAGATTTGTTATTAAAATATATTATAATATTCTCTATTACGGCGTGAAGTATAAAATAGTATAACATATATTGTGATTTATAAAAATAATTGTGTGTATATATATACGAGGTGTGATCAAAGAGTTCGTGCAATTTTTTAATTTTCCGCGCTAGAAGTGTCCGGATAGAAAACTATATTTTTTTATATGTTGGTGCACTTGTGCTTAAAATATGTTCACAGTGATAGCCATGTTGAGCGCGTATTTCACATTTGATAGCCAAGTGAATAAATTGTGTTTTGTTGTGTTCGGCGATTTTGTAATACTTTATAATGGAGGATCAAGAGTTTTTGTTTTGAAAAAGTATGTCTTTATTCATATATATTTATGTTGTCCCCTTCAAAATAAGCCCCATCAGATAAAACACATTTATGCCAACGTTTTTTCCAGTCTTCAAAACATTTCTGAAATTCAGTTTTCGGTATAGCCTTCAGTTCATCCAGCGATTTTTGTTTAATGTCTTCAACGGTTGCAAATCGTTGTCCTTTCATGGTTCATCATGGAGGATCAATACTTGGATCCTCCATTATAAAGTATTACAAAATCGCCGAACACAACAAAACATATCAATTTATTCACTTGGCTATCGATTGTGAAATACGCGCTCAATATGGCTATCACTGTGAACATATTTCAAGCACATCAAGTGTACCAACATATAAAAAAATACAGTTTTTTATCCGGACACTTCTAGCGCGGAAAATTAAAAAATTGCACGAACTTTTTGATCACACCTCGTATATATAAGAATGTCTGAATTATAATGTGTTCAATTTATAATAAATATTGGGAAAATGAAGATGTTCTATATGACTTAAAAAGTAAAAATAAATGCCAACTTTTCACACTTTGTACAAGATTGTTTGATATAATAATATAATATCCTTTAATATAAAATAAATAAAATTTTTTTTTCTTTTAGACTATTTTTATTATAGACTAGTTTTATAATTTATTCGTTTACATATTAAGTTAAAAATAATATTTAAAAAATATATACATATATACAAACATATCACGTATACTTTCTATCATAATGTAGATAGAGATACAAAGAATAATTTGTTAAATAATGCATGACGACAAATGATAAATACATTCTTTAAATTTACACCGAACGTGGTTGTCGCTACCATTGCGTGCCACGTGCGTGTGCGTGTCATGCGGGAGGAAGAAGGGCGACGTGATGTAGCATAGAGGGGGAGAGATGAGAATGCAAGGTATATGCAGGAGAGAACGAGAGGGAGGAGAACGCGTGGAGGGGATGCAACTGCAAGCAAGGCGGAAGAGGAGCGTGGGGGAGTAGAGCGTGAATTAACACCTCCACCGCGGCATCAGATAGCGCCCCAACCCCGTTAGAAGGTACCGGGAAGGTGTTGCTTCTCCGCCACCCCGCCAAAAGACCGATCGCTCGCGCAGAAATACCGGAAAAGGACAAGGATTAAACTCAAGGACAGAAAAAAAAAGAATCGATAATGAGATACAGTTGTCAACAACGTCTCCATAGTTGTAATAATTTTTTAAAGATCTTGCGGAAGACATGTAAGAGTTGCGACATTTTTGAGGAATATTATAAAAATTTGGTTGAACAAGAATTGACCAGTTCAACATAGATTGGAAAAGTAGAAAATCAGGAAAAGAGTTTGAACATCTTCAAATGCAACCAGTGATTTAATTGCATTGATTATTATGAAGCAATTAAAACAATTTGAAGATTGAATTTGAAAGGATTGTGCAGAGTGTCACAAATTGACGCTAAATCAAAGCAATTTTAACACAATCTTTGATGTATATCAAACTAATGGCAGGGGAAGGATTCATAAAGTAAAGAATCTACTCGAGTCTAACTGAAGTCACTCGAGTGCTCGAGTCACGACTTCATTAATTTACAAGTACTCACTCGATCCGCGACGCGATAACGACACAATTATCGCGGCGAGTTATCGCATGCTGCATTCCCGCGACATCGATTTATTCCCGAGGCACAAATATAGCGCGAACGTGATATCAACGATATCGCGCCACCGATAAGAAACTTGCGGGCTCTCAATTCGCCGGAGATCGCACGACAAAGCGGCCAATCGCGGCCCGCTCGCGCGAAATAGGCGTACGTTACGTTGATTAAACGTGTTATCAGCTGGCACTTCGGCCCAACAGGCTCCGATTTGCCGTTGCGCTACGATAAGACCTGATAATGGCACGATAAGGTAACCGCTTATCAACTATCGTAACGATAGAAATTTACGCCATCGCGAGCGAATCGCAAATGTCGGGTTTCTCGAAAATTCATCAGCAAAATTAATCTCCTGCGAACGAAGGCTATGACTTGTTTTTGCATTTACGTTATCTTCGCTTCATCTTCCAATCAAAAGCAAACTGCTTTTAGTGGTATCTTATTATTATGTAATTCTTCGTTATATAACTGCTAAAGTAAGTTCTAAAGTAAGTGTTAAAATTAATTTAAGTTTAAGACTTGATATAGATTGCAAATCTATTTCGAAACACTAATATAAAATTATATTCTGTTAAGTACACTTTTGATTTAATATTTAATAAAAAGTGTTGTTTGTAATAATAAAACACCAGTTATAAAAAGAGAAAAGGCAAAAGATCAGTCTTTATAAATTTTTTTTAAATTGTCTATAATATTAATAAAAAAACGATAATTGACAAATTCCAAGTTCTGACATCCAATTTTCAGAATTACATGCGAAACAAGGATCTGTTGTTGTTCGAACTATCACTTTATGTCAAAAATTATACACTACCTATTATAGATAAAAACAAATCCATGTCAGATATTCCGGTAAATTACTAATAATTATTCGTTTACGCAAATAATTCGCATTTATTCGACACGCTCCCAGATGCGGGAAGCGGTTAATCGCGGTGCGACGTTCCGCGCAACGGAAGCGATATCACTGGCCGAGCGACTAAAGCGTTGATAACGCGACGCAGCAATAGAGCAAAGAAAGGGCAGGTGCTGTGCGCGTAGCACCGTCGCTTTTAACTATCGCTTTGAGGGCCGCGCGCGCGCGCGCTATCAGGAGACGCGCGGAAACAGAAACGAGGAACTGGAAAGTCCTCATCGTCCCACGACGACGGCAGCGACGGCGACGACGACGACGACGACGACACGGAGACGACGATAGTACAGGGTCCGCGTGACACGTAGAGTTAGGTCAAGCGGGTTAGTATAGGTAAAAGAGAGAGGGAAGGACAAAGAAAGAGAGGGGGTGGGCAGGAGGAAGAGAAGCAGTTAGAGCGTGCTGGTGACTCTCTGGAAATCCGGCCCGCTCGTGTGGGCAGAGAAAGAGCGCGCCGGCGAATAGGTAGGTACCACCTCTCTGATAAGGAGACATTAGCGCGACCCGTATGCGATAGCGCGCGCCGCTGATAAGCGAGTACGCCGCGTTGCGCGTCGCTCGCCTCCGTCGTTTTTGACGGCGTCGGAGAAAGTCATCGCAACGCAATGCGATGCGATGCGATGCGACGCGACGCGACGCGACGCGACGCGACGACCCACGCACGCGGATCGGGATGCGACTGAAGAGTTACGGGCGCGATTAACCGGTTTATCCGGGCCCGAAACGTGTTACGAAGAGGTACTTCAGGATACATAAAAAGAAAACTAGCGAGTTTTTGTCTTAATTTTCTCGGATCATCTCGCGCGTTGTATGTGTTTTATTTATATATCACTGACAAGTTATGTTTTATTATTGAAAGTTAATTATATGTTTTTATATTTAATTCTGAGAATTTTAGGAGATTTTTTTGAAGCCGTTATGTAGTTCTTAGCTCTTGACTTTTTATAAATTATTATGTTTTATACAAATGTAGCTGTTATTTGTGTTCATGCAAAATATCCAGTTTTATATTTGGATATAGAGATTATATACAAGAATTATTGCATATAAAATTATATAACTTGTATATATAGTAAGGTCCAAAGTTTCCAGCCCAAGAATATTACAAAAATGATAAAATAAACAATTATTTTTAACGTAATCATTTTCTATTTTAATATATTTTTAGAACGATGAGTTATTTTTATTTGTTGAATTAATTTTTGGGCTGGAAACCTTTGGATCTTATTATATACGTAACGTAATTGTGCAAAATCTCAACTTTGCTAAATTACGACAGAAAGAAGATCTTCATACTATCCCTCCTTTGGAAATATATGTAACGTACGTTATCAATCCTTTATCAATATTTATAATTATAAAACATTAAAATAATAGAAAATCAAAATAAACTACACAACAACTCAATTACTGTCCAGTGCACTTTTTACACACTTCTCGGTATTTTGAGATTATATAAAGGGAATACTCGTTTACGCGGTAAGAGCACAGTTCCAATTCCAGCAACCCCGATTCTCTACCCCGGGGAGCGCGACGCGTTTTTCGCGGAATCGATCCCTCGATAACGCAAATGACTGACGCGGCAGGTAGTTACCTCCCCGTTTCTCATTTCTACCAGTCCTAATACATCTCCTAAGGTATGTTTTACGCAAACCGCAAAACGCACATGACCCCAACAAGCGTGGATGTATGACTAGCACGTCTTATCGGGCACTCAATCGAGGCGATGTTTAACAACTAGTTGTCCATTACATCCGGTTGGTTCATCTGCTCGGTAAAGTAACAAAAACCCGGCCAATCACTTACAAATACCTCATTTCGGTTGCCCGAAAAGTCGTAACCCAATTATACCCTAAAATTATAAATCCTCGGAGTTGCTAAAATGAAGACGTATGAAAATAAATTATAACTAGAAATTTTTCAAGATTGTTTCTGAATTAAAATTTAACTAAACATTTTCTAAATAATTATACCTCGATTTGATGAATTTACTGTTCGATATGTATTTTAACATGATATTTCTTTGGACCACGCATTTCGTATTAAATATGTGCATACAAGGCAACAGCTCTACTTCCTCCTCCTCCTTCTCTCCTCAAGGGAGAAGAAGAAAGATTCGCTCGGAAGCTGCTACGACAAGAGACGCAAACGCGCGCGCGCACGAGCGCGTTATCAGTTCGATAACGCTCATCCTTTGAACGGCCGTCGAGACGGACGCGGGAGATCGTCGGTTTCGAACGACGTTTCATCATCTGTTTCCTTCTCCTCCTTCATCTCCTTCACCGTTCGCGCGCCATTGACGTGCCATAGCGAGAGAGAGAAAAAGAGAGACGACAGACGACATCGACGGACGCACGAGCTTATGAGGCTCACAAGAGATGCATTTTCAGAAAAGAAGAGCAAATAAATTAAAAAAGCATCTTTATTGTATCTAAATTGTACAGACTATTAATTGAAGTTCTGCAAAATATTAAATACATTAGACACGGATGGAATATTAATTACGAATAATACGCCTAAATTTATTATCGGATTTCAAAATTACCTAACTTTATTTATTTCGCAAAATTTATGTACAATTTATAACAAGAAATTTCTTTAATAAGAAAAGAATGATTTATACGTAGATGTTGGTGATAAAGTTGAACGTGCGAAATGTACAAGCGGTTTTCGTATAAAAGCAGGAATAACGAAGAAAAGAGAAACTACTGATTTCTCGTTGCGGCAGATAAGGATTCTGGCGAGGAATGCGAAGACGAAGCGATAACGGATCGTCAACAAATTTATTCCGCGATGGACATTCACCGCCTTTATTCCGCAATTTAGGCACGTCCGTGTGTCGGGCGATGATGAAAATTACGCCACAATCGAATTCGCGTGTATTTAAACCGCGGCGGCAGCGTCACGATAAGACGTGCACGTTCGGCAGAAATGACGCGCCCGTATCGCCTCGGGGTAATTACGTTTGGTGATAAACCGCGTTATTTATAAGACTTAATACACTGCCGAGAAAGAATTCAATAAACCACGTATCTTTAAACTCATCCGTAAATCCGTGGATCCGAGCACAGTTAAGCTCTCGCAAAATAATATACAAGGCGCTAAAAAAAATTCTAAAAAAGATCCAGCTTGTTCCGGAAAAAATTACGCAAGAGGATTCATATAGATAAAGTCTGTCGAATTTCTTGGACACCATGTATGTTTCTGACAAAACTGACAAAGCAAACTATATCATTAGTGTAACATTGTAATGCCCAAGAATATTTTTAATCGCGATAATAATAATTAGCTATAATTTGTACGATCATATTATTTAGAAATATATTACATTTTGTTGTATATTATAATGCAATTATTACAAAATTACCTATATTTTCTATTTTTTCATTGTTATCACATCATATATTATTAAGCTGCGTATTTGCAACGACAATTATTGTCGAGTCTCGGTTAATGCGCGAGGAGGCCGGAGAAGGGCGGCGCGAAATTTATCGACATCGCGATATACTTGCTCGCGATGGAGCTTTTAATGTCGCCGTTATCAGCAGCCAGTGCGAGACCCGGGCGATATCTCACCGTCGGGTTTCTTCGGGGATACGGTATAACGTAAGCGTTCGCGTCGTGAAAACGCGCCTCGGTCACGTTCGCGGCCGCTATCGCGATTTCGGATCTTTACAGCGAGCTGTCAATAGAGCGACGCCATTATGCGGCCGCGTCCACGGGCGCGAAAGCTGCAAAACCTCCGTCGATACGCGATGCATCGCGACGCGACGCCGATAAGCCCGGCTCGGATTCAAGAAACCAGATTTACGCGGAAACCAGATTGCGATGAGTAAGCGAATAATGACATGTAACGGTATAAAAATGTGGTAGTATAGTAGTATAGTATAAAAACAATATGCACAAGTTAAATAAAAGGACAATGGTAAATTGACACAAAGAATAATGAATATCATAATATAATAGAGTGGCATTTTTTCTGACAATGTAGAATGAGTAAAACAAAAAGAAAAATGCGCTGAAACATTTTCAGAGATATATCAACTTCACTTTCCCTTGCTCCAAAATATATAAAAAATAAAATGGAGAGATATATAATAAATAATTTCTGACATTGTAAAATAAATAAAAGAAGAAAAAAAGATATAAAATATTCGTACAAAAAGTAATGCTTTAAATTTAAGGAATTGAATTATTTTAGAGCAATGCGATTTCAAAATTCATTTATGGATAACTAATTTTCACACACAAAGACTAATTACAAAATCAGTTAAATTTAGCAACGGATAATTATCATAGATTGATAAATATTCGAAATATAAATTATTACAAATTATAGATAATAAAATAATTTACTGCTGAAAAGAAAAATTTTTGTAAATTATATAATAATCTCTCGTCAATAATTTACAAAAAAATGACGATGATTTTTATAATTCTGCGGGGTGTGCTAATTATCCGTGAAAGGAAAGCGTGCAAAAACGACGTTGCTTTTTCGCAGCGCGCGCGACGGAATATGGCGGTTCGGGCTTTTCAGCCGTTGGCTTTCAGAGCGGCAGATAATGAACGAGCACCCTTGCGCCCGGGCACCACCACAACCGTTACACTTCCTACCTGCCCCGTGCCGCCCGCGCCGCGCGTTCTCACGACCGCTTGCCACCCCCCGTATTCCACCCCCGATGTCAACAGGTGGGCGCTTGCGGATGCCACCGACACAACCTGGCACGTCCTGGGACACGTCGATCGTCCTCGTCATCCTCGTGATCCTCGACATTACTCGTTATGCCTACCCTATCGAATCGATATCGCGTCGTTTCGAGAAAACAACCTCGAATGCTTATAATAGTCCTTCCGAGATTTTAAAAATTCGGAAAATAACATTTCTCCACCCTGTATTTTAATTTTATTCGAAATAAAAAAAGCTATAAAAGATTATCTTAGTCTCTTTTTTAATCTATCAATAATTGTGTGACTTAATTGTTTTAATTCTTTGAAAAAGTTGAAACTGAAAAATATTTTTATTATTTCTTGGGTTTCAAATAATTTATATAATAATACTTATCAAAATAAATACTTAATAACGACACATAACTATTTTTAATGATAGACAATTCTCACAATAAATTTCATCAATGTTTTAAAAAAAAAGGACATTTTTAGAGATGATTAGTATAAGTGAAAAAATATCTGCAGATAATAATATCATATAATAATACCATTTCTAAAGTTTTCACATAAGATATGCTTCGATGATTATTAAAAATGCATTTTGTCTGGGTACTATTGTTTGCAAATTTTTTATCAGTTTTGTGTAAAGGGAGAAAAGAGAGAGAGAGAGAGAGAGAGAGAGAGAAGGGAGAGGGAAAGAAACGTTGCATCGCGAATACCGCGATAACGTATTTTTCAGAAGGAATCAACGCTCGTGGATGTTTTCACGCGGCTCCTCTCGCTGCATCGCTGCAGATAACTTGCGTGCATCGTATAGCGCTCGTTCAATTCGATATCCTCAAATCGTTACAGTTCTTCCGATCGTCCCCCGTTGCAGAACCGCGAAGGCGTCGCATTTTGAATCGCGGCACGATTTTTCGCCGAGGACGTCGAAACGTTACGACAAGCGTCACGACGCCCTCGGCAAAACGTTGTCGGAAACATTCTGTCGTTGAGATGCCAACGACAGAATGCATCTCGCGTAGGTGCATCGTGACGCCCGTTTTCGTCGATCGCTTGTTGCTCGCCACGCCGCCGCCGCCGATTTTCGTTCGTTCTCACATCGGCGGGGCCGGTGATAAGCGGCCGCTGTTTTCCAACAATCGCGGCTCCCGCGCTGTATGCACTTGCAGATTGCATTGTTGTCTTGTCCCAGAGATCACCGCGAGGGTATCGGCCTTAGCCCGCCCGCGATATCAGACTCAGAACCGATACGGAGCGAGAGGAGAGATGACTTTCCCGCGGGATAAAGAGCGGGCCGAGATCAAAGCAGAACAATAAGCGTTGTTGACACTGGCTACCTCGCCCAGGAACATGTTCCGAATCTCGCGGTAATATTGCAAGTGTGTGCCTCTTTTTCTCCCTTTTTTATCTTTATTTCACGTGGACGCCCTAAAAATCTCTCTTTTCCACCAGATTATTTTTCTTTCTTTATCCCAAACATCTTATCTAATTCACCGAACGTATTGTACGTTCATCAAGTATTTTATTGCAGGGCGTAAATTATTTTAAGATATATCCCTCGTATTTATTTACTACGCCGTCATTTTTATAAAGTTGACGTATCGCGCATTTAATCTACAATGTACGTTACAGATACGCCTTTGTTACAGCACGCGAGCTGTGCATACCGTTTCCGAGAGCGGTGTAAGCCCAGTTTTGCAACATTATGAATTTCAATGAGGCGCGCGTATATGAACAGTGTGTGTATCGATTTTAGCCCGGCGCGCGGCGGCGAACCGCCGCGAAATTTTGGCTTACAGGACCGACGCATTAATGGGAATTAATAGGTTTCGCTTGGATGACGTATTACTTAATTAGCGCACTATTATTGTTACACTGTTTGGACGGTGTGTTACTAGCGTAAATATTACCACTGATAGTTCCCAGCAATTATTTCGTGCATGAACGACAATGTAATTTCAATGTCTTTTCATTAATTAACAAGATATAAAAGTATGATGAGAAATATAAATCGTAAAAAGTGTTAAAATATAAAAACATATATACAATCAAAGGGAGAAAACGCCGTAATCGCGTAATCGGTCAGGACTGGATCTTGCTTGTCCGATTAATATATAAATTCTTGAGTGACTTTTTTACGTACAATTCTTATGCCCTGGCAGAACACGATTACGGCGTTTTCTCCCTTTGATTGTATATCTTACACGGTCGTATAATCTCATATTTATTGTTTATAAAAATATATTTTTTTAGGCAGCACGACTAGCGTATTATCATTAATATGCTTCCACGAATATTTCCTATAGCAATTATGCAGCGAATGAATGATATAATTCCGATATACCCTTTCGTTAATTAGCAAAATATAAATATAATGCAAAATATAAAGAAAGAAGTATTAAAATATAAAAATATCTCTCTTTTCGAGCGACTTGCAGACAAGGAAAAATCTCTACTCCGAATAAATGCAAATTAACGGCGAGACCATAAATTGTACGGGTGATTCCTCGACTTGTGCTCAATAAGAAGTGATCACACGGCGATTCGAGAGCGATAAGGCATCTTTAACGGTGCATTGCGTCCGAGACTTGCGTGAAGCGACGCTGAGCTCGAAGTAAATAGGTAATTTCCATAATTCATAATCGTTATCTGCACGATAATGTTTTTTCCAAGCAGCTCGCACTTATTCGCCGTCAATACTCGAACCCACCGACGTAATGGAGAAGCGACGAAATATTCTTAATATTATTCATCGACAGGATCTAATCTGCTATCTGATTGAAGGATCTCTCCTCGCTTAGCAATCCTAGAAATCTTGTGAAGTGTCCCGCGTACTCAACAAACTTCGCCTTCTTGCATTTGACTCAAAGTCGACTTTTTCTCGGCAAAAATACCGAAATATAGTTTTTAGAGATAAAAATAGCGGACGATAAAAAAATGAATCACTCTGTCGCGAACGAGGCTTCAAGGACTGCACGATCGTTATCGTGAACTGTAGAACATGATTAATTTGTCATGTGTGCATCGTTTAAGTTGCAGCCGTATTATCTCAGGTGTGCAACACGTTTCTTATTGCAAACGTTTAGTCATTCACTCTTACGCTTTTCAAGGCCAACGTTAAATGCGGCCGTCTTATTTCGCGTTAATATTAAGCACGCGATTCAAATTATCTACTACCATTTACGTGTTCTCCCGCATGTGTGCACGGCTTTTTAAATCAAATTCAAGTAAATTAATCAAATTAAATTAAATATTAAATTAAATCTCTCGCGTCGGATAAGAATGCACGACCGAACGTTTATCGCGCGTTTATCGTTAACACGTCCAAAGTCTCCATTATTTCTCGCGATTGTCTCAACTGAGTTCAATGATTATTCATCGTCGCGGTCGATACAATTAAGAGTCTCGCAGCGAAAGCAGCCAAGAGACGAATGACGTTGTTGCTTTTTAAGGAGGAAAAAAAAGAAAGAACGGCCGCGCGCCGCCGAGGACCGTCGTCGATAGGATATCAGCTGATGATGATGGTCAGCCGGACGGAGATAGCGGTAATGAGTGCAACGGGAGGAAAGTTTCCATCGGGCGAATAACCAGTAAAAGGGGCTTCTCGAGTCAGGGAGAAATGGGAGAGAGAACGAGGGAGAGGGGGAGGGAGAAGAGGAACAAGAAAGCAACCGGATGATGGACTGATTACGCTCTCTTGTACCGAGATAGTCGCCTAATACTCGGCGGACTTCTAGAAATTCCAAATGCCCGCGTCATGATGTACCTACGTCAGACAAACTCTTTCGCGAGCTCTTTCTCTTCGACCAGCCTATGCAATTGCATTTTTCGTTTTTGTTTCAGTAATTCCTAAAGTTATCTAGATATAGATGTCCAAGCATTTACATTTAATATAGATATTTAAGTATTTATTACGATTTAGAATTAAATCTAAGTTTGACGCGTCTTCAAGTCTCTAATATGTTAAAACAAATGACAGGTGTACAAGCATACAGATTGATCGATAAAATATGGTTTTAAGTTTTCTAAGCTGTGCTATTTTACTTAAAAATAAAAGAAGAAAAAATTCTCTGCTATAGGAGTATCTTAATTTAGCATTTTACTTTATGTGCAATATTTTATCTGCATTCTAAAAATAGGTGATACTTCGCGATTAGCTGTACTAGCGCGCTGGTAGCCGTTAGAAAAGCATCACGCAGATAAAATGGCAGATAAACTAGCCCCTGTTTTCCTTCATGCCTTTTTAAACGGTTAAACATCCCGTAAAGCACACGCTTAAACCGCCCCCGCCGCCGCGGTGCGTAAGGACACTTCGGCAGTAGGGAGGACGGTAAGGACGACGGGCGAGCCGAACGAGAGAGATACCCTGCCGAAAGTTAAAAGAGAATCCATCCATAAATAAGCGCGGCTCGCGAGATTCGCCTCGGCTCGACTCTCGGCGAGTGGAGGAATCGGCGCGCGATCTTCCAACGGAATAATAATGCGGGTGAAATAAAACCGGCCTCCCCTCACCCACACGCGAGCACATATGTGCGCGCGCGCGCGCACGTCGAAGGAGAAAGAGAGAGTACCCACATAATATCCCTATAAAGAGATAGGAAGATCAAACACTGAAATTACAGCATTGTGAGCATTCCTCTCGCCGGGCCACTCTTCTTCTTCTTCTCCTTTTTCTTCTTCTTCTTCTTCTTCAGCGTTGCGCATACCGATAACGTTCTCCCCCCTTTCTTCTCTTTCTCTTTATCTTTCTCTCTCTCGCTCTCGCTCTCGCTCAACCTTTCGCGCGCCCCGCATAAACACACACTCGCCTGCATAAGGCTCCCTTTATTATCAAGCCTCGGATCGCGTGCATATTGCATCGTGCCAGTACCGGACGCGACGTACCGGCATAAGGACGACGTACCGCGCCGTCGGATCTGTCTACGGACTTCTACGTACACTGGATACATCGCAACGTGGGATAATATGGACACCTCAGGGATGGAACCTTCGATCAATCTGGAGTAAATCTTATCGTATCGAACACATCACATGGCGATATGACTTAAATTAAAAATTGCACAACAAAGTTTTCGCGTATCGTGTTTCTTTCGAAACATTAATAACAAAAACTTCATTGTTATTCATCACTCTCTCTCTCTCACGCGAATTTTATTTTAATCTTCAAAGTTTTAATTCTGATTCAAAAGACAGACACACGTCAATTGCCATATTATTTAGCATTTCTAGTTACCGAAATATCAGAAATTGAAATATCATCAAAAGAGATAGCGTTCAATTACTTTTCTGCTGGGAAATAATCGATCCCGAATTGACCGAAAAACGTTTTACTGTGCATTTGTTCATTTGCAGAATTTTTTCTATTAAAATAAATAAATGATGTCACCATAAAGTTTTTAAAAATCATCTCTCTTGGTGGCGAATAATTTAATCGACGACTCTCGAGTTCTTTATATATATTCTCGCGAATTGCTCCATTTTACATTACAAAAATTGATGCGAAATCTTGCGACAGAGAGAGAGAGAGAGAGCGCCGCGTTCAGCAGCGGGCTTATCATGCGGCGCACTTGCGCGCTTTTGTACCCCGCATTCGGCGATAAGGATCAGGTCGAACCGTGTGAGAATCGACGAGGACGAGGACGGACGGTAACATTCGTCAAATCGATCGATCGCTCTCTTCGTCCTCTTCGTCGTCGTCGTCGCCTGTCGTCGTCGTTTCCATCTCGCGCGGAATGCATTAAGCCGGACGTCGTCGTCCTCTCCTCGCGAATGGAACCAAGTGAGCGGCACGCAGACGATTTTTAAGCAGATAGGATTCCACCGCACACCACGCCACACGCGCTCCTTCAGACACTCCCACAACCACACGCACACGCATGTACCGCGGCGGTTCGCGAGCCGCATAAAACCGCGGACGCGGAGAGGAAGGCGGAGCGAAAGCGGATTCGGTGCGCAAGTTGAGTTTTTTCTCTCTCTTTCTCTCTCTTCTTTTTTTCTTAGTCACCTGTTATCCACCTTAGACTTTAAGACGTTAAGTTTTTTGCCAAGAGCCATCTCCTCTCTTTGATAAATAGAAAAAGTTTGTTTGACAAAAATCTGCAATCGATGAGGAAGGTGTGACATGTATTTTCAATTTATTAAATGTAGGAAAGGTAGAGAAAAAAGTCAATTTAATGATTGCTTTATTTATGCAAATATCAACGTCCTGTGCAGGTATAGAAACGAGAAAGATGAAGACAAATGAAAAGAGAGATTTCGTTCAACGATGTTTAAATGATCTTAATTTTCAAATAATGGCACGTGCTATAGTCGTTAAAAACCTATAGAATGCGAAAATATCGCAGTATTATTAATCTTACAGTGCAACAGTTACATTCTAACCAATATTTTATTAATCAATTTCTCGTTTATTTGTTGAGTTCCTGTTTGTTTGCTTTGATTAAAAACCCAGGTTTTAACAAAAATAAAGAATAAAAGGTACAATTTTATTCCTCTCAATAAAAAGAGTAAGGTCTCTCCTTTTTCTTGGCAAGAATCACAGAAAATAATAAAAAGCAGAGAAACACAGATAAAACAGAATAGAGACAAACAGGATAAAGATCACTCTTGTAGAGAGATAAAGGTGGAAACCTTGTTGTGCATAGTTATTCTTTTTAATTCAGGAGCCATAAATTTTTCAAACCGACGCCATGACGGGGTCAAAGATCACGTCCGTCCCTGATAAAATGCACGTGCGTATGTACACACGCTACACAGCGCGCGCGCTTCTCTCTCCATGTGGAGAACTCGGGTTGCCCTCGGGGGGGGTTACGGCAGTCAGTCTGTAACGGGGGTGCGCGGTCTCCTCCCGAGGGAGGGTAGAGAGAGTGCAGCGGGAGACGTGGCGAGAGAAGGAGAAACTAACCCCAGACGATGCAGGGGCTGATAAAACTACGAATGATAACGTCTGCAGAGCGCTCGCTCGACTGTTTCTGACTTTTCGCGATAATCTTGTGCCTCGCCTACTGCCCCCTCCCCCCTCCCTGCTCCCCGCGCTCCCCGGCGATTTTATCCGCCGTATTTCCTCGCGCTGTGTATGTAGAGAGAGGGAGAGAGAGAAAGAGAGAATCGTCTCAAGGTCTTATCCGCGAAACCGGTCCTCCCACGCTTATCAGCGTGTCCTCAGAAAAGTGCTCCGCGATGTCGCCGCGGCGATTACAATGAGATAAACTGTCGATCGATCGTTGCCCGACACACATTTTGCAAAACTTGCAATAATGGATTCCCGGTCGCCTACGTCACGCGAGTCCCCGAAAATGTTTTTTTCTTTTGGTCCGTAGAAATTGACATTTCTCAAGATAAGACGCACATTTCTAGATTCAAAGAGAAATTTCACATTTTTATATAAATGTAATTAAATATATACATATAGTATGTGTCTATATTTGAACAAACTTTCTTTTATCGTCGCTTAAAATATTGCAACTTTAGTAGAAATTCATCGAAAGATTTCGCAATAAATCATGGCACATATTGTTTAATTTAACAAAACATAGTTTTTACTCTAAAACAATATCTAAAACTTTAGATAATTACGGGACGCAGAAGGCGGCGATTCTCGTCGTTAGATATAATTAGCGCTAGCATTAATTATATATATGAAAGAAATGTCATGGACTTTTTTCTAATTTTCGCCAGAGTCGCTCGAATTTGCTTTGCAAATGATTCTTATCGGCGACTTACGCGCGTTTTTCGCGCACGACATTGGGACAATTTGTCCACTTCCATTGTGTTTTTCTTCACGCGAGATATACAGAGCGTCTGCGAACGATTGGATCTCAGGAGGCTTTTAGAAACGGTACCAGATGATTTCGGTAAACCTTATAGAAAGATAAGCGAAAATCTCCGGTTCCTCTCCTTTCCTCCCTCCTCCGTTCGTTCCCTCTTTTTCGTGAATACACGGTTTGCTCGTACAATAATATCTTATTTAGCCGAACAAACAACGGCACGCGCGCGTCGCCGAAGAAACCTAATTGCTCGCTCGTATTTGCTCGATAAACACCTTCTGCAGTGTATAAATCCCCCCCTTTTCTCCCTCGGCAGCGGCCCGATAACGAAAACAGGCGTCTTTGAGTCTTGTACAGCCTCTCTTATTCCTCGCGATATCATTGATGCTGCCCATAGAGTAACGAGTACTGATAATTTTGTACAATTATATGAAACATTCCAAACGTTCTAACAGTTGACAAATTAATAACAGTAATTAAAATATGGAAGTTTTATTGATTACTTCCATAAATAATGTCTAATCTAAACGATAAAAAATAACAAAAAAAATTTTGTTTTAAGTTTCTAAGAAATATAATGACAGGTTTCGTCGTAATAAATGTAATAAAAACGTAATTAAAAAATATACCGCAATAATTTAATTAAGCAGTCAATTGATCCTGCACAAAAATCCTGCTATATTTGAGACTGTTATTATTATATTCGTTGTTAACTACATGAAACACTTTATCAATAAGCGTGGAAGTAAATAGTCTAGAGATTACCGTTACGATCGCTCCAGAATCATTCCCATTGCCCGGTCACGATCGTGAACCGATTTCCGAATCGATCGTCACGCGGTTATGGCAGCCGATTAAAAAAATCGGTCGAGCGAGCGATGCACTTTTCTCGAGATGCATTTCGACGTGGGAAGCTTTAATTGCCACCGAGAGGTCGTGCTTAATTTCGACGCTATCGCGATCGGCAGTTGGTGGGTACTCTGACTCGAAATGACCGAGGCGCCACTCTTATCTGAAGAGGCTCGGATAAGCCCGATGATTGAGGAGAAAAGGGACACTCGAGATACATACTGGTGCTGCTTCGCGGGAGAGGAGACGAGAGAAGAGACGGCGAGGGGGAGGGATGGGGCAGACGCAGTATCCCGAACGGGGTACACGCACGACGATCTCCACGCCGATATCGTGAAATGGCAGGCACCTGAAAACCGTCATCCTGGACGAGGATGTTACTACGAGCGTCTTAAATTTCGTGGCGAGTTGCCGTAAAATTATGCCGTAAAATGCCGCTTCGCTTCTTCAACGATCAGTCTTGATGGATCGCTCCAAGAAAAGAGGATTGTCGGATTAATCCCGAAAAGTATGTACAAGGGATACACTTCAGTCTTATAAGTGACGAAATTCAACGGTCTCCGGATATTTCGTTATATATTTTATTTTTAATAGTACCTATTTTTTATACACGGAAAAAAATGGTATAGGTATATTAACAGCATTAATCTAATTGAAAATAATTTTGTTATTTTAATAACATATATATATATATATATATATATATATATGTTATTAAAATAACAAAATTATTTTCAATTAGATTAATGCTGTTAATAACATCATTTTTTCGTGTATATATCTTTAGTATAACTAAGATTTGATTAGTATGATAGACATAAATAGGACATTCTGTCGTCTTTTATGACAGAAGACCCCATATATTGGTAGAATAAGTAACTTGCATTCTTTGCCGTTTTAGTCTAAAGCATTTGTAATTACTTAAATCCATTTACTTATCAGTGCGACAATCTAGCGTGAATAACTTTACATAACTCGCTGTGACTGTGTAACAGAGGTTAAATTTTTGCATTAACACCCGCACTTTGTAAAACTGATGCGTTCGTGATAAATATCTATTCATCGGGCCTTTGCTTGTCATTTTTTAAATCTTCTGTTAGAATACTTTGATCCTGTCCTAAATTTACAATCAATCGAAAATAAATCATGTGAAATTAACATGTTTAATATAAATTGCCTTATAGTAATGATTAATAAATACATTGATTTGATTTAATTATATTTATTTAATAAAGATTTAATAATATGTAAAATAGCAATTTTACTTTCGCATTTCTTTCTTTGCTGCCTTTTGTGATTAAAACTAACTATACGCAAGATTTATACCACGAGCAAACGTATTATGAAACGTATACTACGAATAAGAGTTTTCTATGTATTTGTTTCAGATATCTTAAAAATTATCTTAGATTATACGTTTTCCTAGAATGACAAGTGCATTGAATCAATTAATGTATCATTACAGTTGAGATAAGATTAAATAAAAAACTCGTTTGATGCATTTATGTTAGTTGATTCATATATGAAATGATTCATGTTGCTTAAGGAAAAAAAGAAGGATATCGATTGTTCGCGATAGTTCACAATAGTTACAGCACCGATTCAGGATATAAACAATAAAATTTTCCGAACAATAATACAGATAATAAGTAAATAATAAATACTCCAGATAATATAAATAAATAAATGCGATCGCAAAATTCTCGAAGGACGCAACGAGATGCGAGATGTTTCCATTTCTAGAATATCAATTTTATTAAATTGTGATCGCGTTATCAAGCGCGTTATTAACCTCAAATCGTTTACGATCGATCGAAGAAAAAGATCGTGCGGGTGTGGGCGCGCATATCGCGCGCGAGGTCGAGATCGAAAGAGTGGCGAGAAAATCGAGCAACCACCCTGCCTCGTTGCCTTATCTCGAGACTTGAGAAAACGCAGACGCTTTCGTGGTAATCTACATGGTATCGAATCCCTAAAATCAACGTTAATAGGACCGAGAACGGAAAAAGAAGGAGAAAAAGAGCGTGTGGCGCAAGAGACATTTATTCTATTTTCAGAAATTATATATAGTGGATAAAGTATATAGATAGTTAAAGCTTTCTAAATAAAATGACAAAAAGATATAAATCTAAAATGATATTATAATCTCACGTTGATAAAAATTTCGTGACTGAAAAAAGATCTTCTATCTGTTCTCTATTTATTAATCGAAAAAGAGAAAGAGAAGAATTAAGAGAAAGAGCATGTGACCCAAGAGACACGTATTGTCAAAAATTAATGTAACTGATAAAGGAGATAGTAAAAGACACCTAAATAGGAAGAGAAAAAGATATAAATCTAAAGTGATAGTATATCTCACGTTGATAAAAATTTTGTGGCTAAAAAAAGATCTTCTATCTATTCTCTATTTATTGCTTAAATCCCATTCTAAGTTTACCATTTCTTATCTATAGATCAAGAAGTTTCATAATAAATCTTGATTTTAATCTCGTTTTTCTGTCTGCATCCTATATTTTTAAAAAAGATAATGAATCACATACTTCAAACGGCCCATATCTTTCTCATTAAAACAAAAAAAGTTAACAAGTTTAAGAAAGCAATTAGAAACCGAAACTTTCCCGTCGAATTGAATCCCACGAATGAAACCCCGGATCCCGCCGCGAGTTCGTATAACTCGAAACGGGAATTTCTCCTGCGATTCTCCATGCGAAGATCGGCGAAGATCGGCGATCGATCGTCGTCGGCGGTGGCGACGAGAGAAGAGGCGGACGAACCAAAAACGGCGTTGCGCGACCTCGCGCACGTGCATGTGCGCACGAGGACACACACAGAGACGGCCGCGCAAAAAGGCACGATCGCGATACCACGGTATCGCGGTACCGCGACATGCCGTGAGCCGAATATTAGCGTAATGAGCTGATATCTGACGATACCGTAGATTTTAGACTGCCGCGAGCGTCACGTACACCGCGACATCGAACGCCGATCGAACGATCTCTGACGCGCGCGAGCGACTACGGCGCGTGGATAATCTCGGCTCGCGGAGAGCGATAGATTCGTTAATCGGAATTAGGGTAAACAGTATCGCGTCGATTAACGGAAACGAGCGATATTCGCGACTGCGAATTTTTCTATTACTGTTGCCAGTATCAATCGGAGCGTATCGACGTTTCATTGTTCAAGCTCGATGACGATGGAATTAAAAGCTATTTATAGGACTATAAAGCAATCAAATTCTAAGATATCCGTTTATCTATCTTTTCAAAATCTTAAAAAGAATATTTATTGAAGAAAAAATTATAACAGTTGTAAAAAATGATAATTGGAAATTTAAGTAGACTATAAATCTTCGCACAGATTTAAAAAATCGATCGAAAAATTCAGATAATTGACTGAAATATATCAGAGATGTAAAAGAGAATGGTTGTCACGCAAAATCTTTGTTAATTGTAAGAAAAAAACGTTTTTAGTGCAAAGTAATTAAAGCGTAATCACGATTTACTTTAACACGCTTTTGATCGTTAAAAACTTCGATGGTCCACAAAATCTTTCAAATAATAAGTTTTCGCGACAATCTGATTGTCAATCAGAATCCACGGTTTTGGAACATACATAAAGTGATTCAGAATACATGCAGCGTGTAACGTCAAGGGAAAAAAAAAGAAACGAGGGAAGGTCAATCAGCGGTCCTTATCTTCTCCTCTCCGGGTCCCTTATTTCGCCGCCGCTGCCACGAATGTCTCTCGCGATCCCTCTCCCCCCCCCTCTCTCTCTCTTTCTCTCTCTCTCTCTCGGGAAGGCCCTTCCTGTCTTCGCGAAGAAACGCGCCGGAGACAACTATCGCGCCGCTGATCTCGCCTAGTTAGCCTTTCTTCCTTCGGTCCTCTCCCGCGCGTCGCCCTCTCGGTCGCCCCTTTCCTCCGCCCTTGGACTGCCCTCACCTGTAGTACCTCTTGTTGGTGCACCTCGTCCTTCCTTCAGAGAGCGCGGAACCGATACCGGGACTGGCCCCATAAATACAGCGAGGAGCTGAAGCGAAGGGGGCGACGAGGAACGGGGAAACGAGGGAGGGTGGTAAGAGAGGGAGAGAGAAGGGCGAGCCTACAAATTGCTACACCGCATTGTGGTGTCACTCCGGCCTGTTACGACACGGCCCCGGCATCTCGCCGGAATGGTGTCCGCGCGCGCGATTCTCCTCTCCTTCCTTGTATCGCCCTCCGTTCGTACCCACTTGCCTCCTCCTCTCCCCCTGCGTTTCCTTCGCGGTGTTGGCCGACTAAGGGCCGAGACGGGAGGGGCTCCCTACACGCGTGTAAACGCACCTTTGCACCGATAACCCGCCTGTTCCGCCGCAAGTGATGCAGACAGGATCTCTTTTGGTCCTTTCGGAGCATTATAGAAAACGGGGGACGTTGCGATTCTCTTGTACGCAAAGAGTGAATTCGAGCGGATTGTGGACACTAAAAATTTTCGAGACTTTTAAACTTTAAAATAAAATTGTTGAATTGTCAATATACGGAAATTGAATTTTAATATATCGAGTATTTCGAGACTTTTTATAATCTTCAACAATTAATATTTATGGGGATTCGAGTGTTTAACTGTTCGGGATTCCCCTGAATTCTAAAAATTATCCCTTTATGAAAAATTAAATCTTTAAATCCGTGTTTGAAACTCGGGATTTTGTGCTGCTTGGATATTTAGAATTTTTTTATACAAAATCTCGACTTCAAAAATTACAAAAGATTCAAACTGGAAAGAAGACCTAAAGTTTAAAATTTTGGATCTTCTTAGATATTTAAATTTAAAACATTAAATTTTTTAAAATCAAGCAAATTTACTACTCAAAACGTGCCATCAAAATCAATTATCAGGGTCAGTTGTTGCTTTTGCCGACAAATTTACAAGATAAAACAATCAGCTGCAATGCACCTTTGCCCAACAGACACGAAATACATCTCGTACGGACCTAATGCCGTCACAATACAACCAGCTAACCATACAAGACCAGCATCCGACACGACGGGTATATGCATCAATGTGTTCGGCATCGTGTCTATCAGCGACACGAGGCTTGCGTTACATCTCGTTCTCGAGGAGAGAGAAGGAGACAGAGAAATCATTCGATCATTGGATCGAAGAGAGCGTTCGATTAAGCGGACGAAAAGACTCCGGAGGTGTCGCTATCGAGTGATCTCTCCGCGCGATGATACGCGAGAACTTACTAGAGGAATCACATCTCGGGGGAGGCGCGGCCGACTCGTCGTATTAGCAACGATATACCGGCAACAACAACGGCGCGGAAGAAAAGGGAGACGCGCCTCCTTCGGACCAGTGTCTCTCAGTTCCTTCTTGGGTTCCCTAGAGTACCATTTTACCCCCCCTTCTCCCCTTTTAATTTCTTAATTCGTTATTAATTGAAAGGACGTAATTAATGTATAATCATGTACAGCTGAAAGTCAATAAATCTCATGGAAAGAATCGAGATCTGTTTTAATTTTTCACTTTTCACAAATGGATCCGCGAGAAGAGAAGCTCGTCGATGAGAACCGTCGTTTTGCGCGATCGATGGCGAGCGAGGCGATGGGAGATATTCTTTACGGCGAACACGATTCAATAAAGCATTCTATAAAATCATCGCTTATTAATTTGACGCTCGCGCTCGGCGGGGGTCGCCGGCGAGACCCCCGCGGGGCGCCTCCTCCACCTTTATCCCACTCCGCATCGTCGATCCGCCGGCGCGATACTCGGTCGGGCTCGAGGGAGAGAGAGAGACCCTCCCACGGGCCCTACGTAACACTGGGCACCCTCAGGTGGCGCGATGGGCCCGGGGCGCCTCGTTTCGAAATTGCGACGACGTTAGCGCGAGGGAATTTACCATATTATTTATGGGCGCGGTGAAACGCCGAGGGGGAAGGCCGATGATCCTCGTGATATAACGAGGAATGAGAACGGGGCCTTTGTAACGTAACAGAGAATAGATATTAATAGATTCCTATCGTATCATCCGTGTACCTGGCATATGAAATTTTTGTACGTTTATCGGGCACTTGAAAGATCAAATTACATTGTAAACTGTAAATTGAATCGCGTCGCGTGAATCGTGCGCAATTTAATTCATCTTCTAATAATTTCCGCGAAAAGGTATGTCGCCGCGGTGACATCACGCTTCTCGTCTCTCAGGCGCTAATTTAATTCAGATTACTTGAGACTAAATTAAATTAATATTTACAGACCGACAGAGATAATTTTACATATCACGCGAAAAACACTCTTGAGAAAAATTCTGTCCCAGATGTAAAATCTTCGAAGAAACGGGCAGTTTCCCTATTTTATTATCGGTCTACAATACAAATATAAAAGATACGAAATAATTAAACGCGTACAAAATAAAAAGAAAAATAATTTCTCTTTGAGAAAGGTTATAAAAAACGATCGCAGTCTTGTCATTCTATGACGAATCGCGCGCGCGCGATTAATGCGCATAAATTTTAATCGAACGAGGATGACCAAATTTACGACTAATCGCCACCGCTGTATGACTGTATTTATAAACTTGACGGAGAGATACGTGGTCGCGAGAGGAGGCACGGTTGTCGCAACTGGTCGTCGAGCGATACGAGATAAGGGAGCACCGGGTGACCACAAAATATTGACAACGTCAGAGAGGGCCTTATCGGTTAGCGGGCCCCGCGCGCGGCCGAAACTCGCATTTTTCGCCGTTTCGACTTCCGAGTCGTATGAATGCACCATCGGAATTCCGCCGTAAAAGGCAGAAACATCGGAAAGGGTGGGAGAAAGGGAGACGGAGGGAAACAGCGGCGGTCGTGCCGCTCCGAGAGTCACGGATCGCGATCGTTATCGCCGTCACATGTGCAATGCACGACGAAAAGTATCGGCGCGTTATAAAAATGCCGCCGATTCCTGCGGTATCGTTTCTACGTGGCAGAGGTTAGTCAAAGAAGTAATCGACGAAACGGGAGGGTCAATAACACGAAGAGAAAAGGATGTTCCACGAATTTTCAGGGAAGCAAATAAAGATTCAATATATGTAAATAAACAATAAAATTTAAATTAATTAATTTTTGACTAGTCTCGAGGTAACTTTTTCTTAGGAGTATTTTAGCTTGACGATTAAATTGCGAATTTTGAAAAAAAAGTTTCAAAAATTGCTAGCTCCATTTAGATTTCCTCTTAAAAAATTTAAGACTTGTACAGAAGGTGCAATTATAAGACAGATGCAGTTTTGTGAAAAAATAGATTGAAAAATAAAAGAAAAATGATTTTAGTGATGCTAGTTTGATATGAAATACATAATAAATATATATGAATTCCTCGCATATATTCAGACGAAAGTATATAAAAAGGATAGAGATAAGAAGATCAAATTAATAAAAAAAATGCAAATTATAATAAAATTGATTAAGTAGGATGAGATTATTTGAAGCGCAATAACATCTCGGATTTATTTTAATCGCGAATAAAGGCGCCGGAGATACGCGAAAAGTAAAGCGACGGCGATGAAGTGAAAGGGGGGAAGACGTATTAGCGGGTGGAAGAGGGGACGGGCCCGCTATTTTAACACGGCGTTATTAACTCAATTACGGTCGCTCCCAATTAGCAGTCACGCGCACGAGCCGGCTTCGCAATAATTACTCGGCCATTAACGTCGGTGTCCCACGAGAGGGCCCCAATGCACGTTGCAAACGCATGATTTTCCTGTGTCCCACTATATAGGGGACCTCCGGAAAGAATTCTAAAAATTTTAGGAATGTTAGAAATCCGCGCTAATTTTCTTGTCAAACGCTAATATAGCAATATTTAATATTATATAATATATATTTGTTAACGAGTTTTTCTATTATAGACTATAGAACATGATCGAGTCAAAACAAGATTAGCAGAGCTTTTTCATAGAATTACAATGTTGAATTTTTTCTAAATATTAAGAATTCTAGGTAAAAGTATCATTTTTCTCAAATTTTCTCGAAATTGATTTTTTTCAGACAAAATCGACCAGAATTTTTCAATGTAAAATCTTTCCTGAAGAAAATTTCAGTGAGCTCAAGGAAAAAAATAAAGAATATTGCGAGAGCGATTTCTTCGAAACGAAATCAATAGGTTCGCGAAGCGAGAACATCGTGAAACGGGGTACCGGGGAGAGGAAGGTACAGAAGGAGAAAAAGAGGTACCCGGTCCGACGAGTCGCAGCTACGTGAAAGTGGGTTCCAACTTTCGAGCCACGTGATCGCAAGATCGCATGCCCGGCCGCGACAAGGGCGAAGGGGGCGACGAAAAGGATCCAGACACACTGGATCTGAGCCCGGGATCTCGTCTGGCCTCGATCGTTTCGCGATTCGCGGCGCGAGAAAAGAAACGAGCATCGACGGGAAATGATTCGCGGAAAACCGAGGAGAAACTGTACCGCGAGCCGAGAACATCGATTACTTTTCGCGTATTTTTTCTCGTACTTCGAAGAGTGATCGAAAAATATGGAGATATTTACGTATATAGAAAAAAAATTTGCTTTTGGGAGTCTCCTTTATTCGATATGTAATATCGCGCGACGTCGTTTCTTCAAATGGCGATTTAAATGGGACTTGAATATCGCCGATGATTATCGCAGCAAAATTATCAAATTAAAGCGCTAATGTATTTTAATTAGAATTTTACGTGATAGAATTATTATATAAATGAAATAAACTTATACATTATTTATTAAATAAATTAATAAATTTAGTTAATTTAATAAATTAATGCTTAAAAATTAATTAGTTATAACATTTTTAAGAAATTCCAGACTCCTGACAGATAAATATACGTACGATCCGCGGAAGCTGCGATGGCTAACGGGATCGAGGATTGGGCACTTCGTCAAAGGGTGAGGGCCGACTGTGGAGGGCTAATTATACAAACGCGCGAAATCCGCGTAATCGCGATAGTCAGATGTGTCATGTCAGCCGTCGAGTGCGTGCGTGCTCATACTGTGAGACCCGTTAGAATCGAAAGGTCAGCTGACAGGCTGCGGCAACTAAACGCGACGCGTTATCAGGGATAAGCAAAAAATTCGCACTGCTTTTGACGGCAAAAGATACAAACAGAATTTAAAATACGCCAAATTTCTCGGTTATGTGTAGGTACTTCATTCTCGTAATTCTTGTTATAGATAGATATAAAACCACATGGACCTTTTGGTACTGTCACGTTCATAAACTAGCAAATATTACGAAGATATTCTGGTAGAATTAATTTATAAAACTTTAATGCCAAAATTTCTACCAAAACCTACAAAATTTTGACCAAAAAAATCACCTCTGAAAGCAACAAAGATGATGACATTAATAGTATAATGACCATTATAATGATATTATTAGTATTAATCTATTAATGCTATTCATTGTGTATTTTGATATTTTATTATCAATATTCATTTATCGATTGCTCATCTAGTGTACTGAAATCATATAATAGTTGAATAACGTACTATTGATATCTTGTTATTTATTGCTATCTATTTACTTACTATCAGCATCAAAAAATAATACGTACTTAAAAAACAATATTAAAACATTATAAACAATCTAAAACTCTATAAAAGAAATTTTCAATTAATTTAGAATTGCAACAGACTTTCTTACGAATATATGAAATAACAACATTTTCTTATATTTTCTTACTATAACATTTTTTCTTCTTTTTTTATATACATATATGTATATATTAACATAATTTTATTGAATTCTCCCAGAATAAAATAAGAAAAACGTTGTTTCAAGTACGGTAAAATTACGAGATATATAAATTCAATTCAGGTGCAAGATACTGCGAAAAAATTGACTAACGAATAATAATAAGCTAAACCTGCTGACCATTTCGTAATAAAAAAATTTACTGAACATCCCGCCGCACTTTCAGTCCATCCCCGAAACAATTCTATCCTTTACCTAATCATTTGCCTCTTCGACTCCGAAAGATAGACGTTGAATGAACCGTTTTGTCGCGAGAAACTTGTTCTCCTTCGCCGGCATCGTGAATTAATTTATTCGGTCGTTGATTTATCCTCGAAGGAATTTATTGCTTCCATCGATAGAAAGGGAGAGGAAAAGAGAAAAGAGTGAGAAAAAGAAAAATAGCGGTTTTTTAGATCGACAACAAATTTCTAAACGTGTTTCCTCGATATCGAGTTAGTATTTCAAATTTCGCAAATCTTCCAGCAAGTTTGAGAATATTTAATTCTGCTTTCGCTAAAATTACAAACTTTGCAAACAGTTTTTTTATTCACTCTATCTCTATATCGAAAGTTTTAGTAATTAAACTATCCTTAACGTTTATTTTGAACCAAGAATAATAGAGAGTTAACAATTCTATTAACAGTTTTCTTTCGAAATCTAATTTGCAAATCGTCAAAAATAATTTTGTTGGATCGTTCAACCTTATAATTTATACGTGCTGGTTGCAGTCATAATTTGTCCCTTCGCGACTGCCGGTCTAAATTAGAGTCTAAATTAAAGTTTAAATAATCGCGCGACCGGCGCGAGTTTTTGAAATCGGGATATTTGGAAGTGAGAATCGATACGGTGCGTAAATTATTCGGGTGATTATAATAAATTGTAATTAGACCGTCTAATTACAATTTATTATAATCACCCGAATAATTTATGCACCGTATCGATTCTCACTTCCAAATATCCCGATTTCAAAAACTCGCGCCGGTCGCGCGATTATTTAAACTTTAAACCATCGATACTCCTAACCAAATCCTTCGTCCTCTCCCAGAATTCAAATTCGAGCAAACAAAATCTGAATCAATGCATTACTATATAATTTAGTGAAGGCTGCTACAACAGGTCGAGATATCCGTTAGACGAGCCTCGCAAAATCCCGCGCGATAAACGGATTCAAATCCGCGACGACAAGCATGGCGGCGACAGAATCTTTCGCGCGAAAGAAATTTAAGCGCGCTGTCAAAAGCACATATTATACGCACGCACGCAGGCAGGCAGGCCACACGGACGGGATGCAACGGACACCGCGCCCAGGCACGTGTCAACTAAAGAAGCACGCGAGATAACAGAGGAAGAAGCCGGCAGGATAAAAAGCACATAATCGGGACTCACGTTTCAGCGGTTTGGGGTTGCTCTGCTTGCGACGTGACATCCTCTGCGCTCTGCCATCACCCGCTCAGCGTGGACATGTCGCGTTGCGTGGGTGCAGCGTGGTGACGATGATCACAGGTGAGAGACGGACGGTCAACAAATCGCGGACACAGCACACGTGCGACAGCGTGTGGGCGAGGAGGAGGACAAGGGTGAAGGGGATGGCGACAAAGAGCAGCGAGAAGCCGACGGACGATATCAGAGCAATGGGACGGGACAGCACGATGGAGCAAATAACGCACTTCTCGGGCGGCGCGCGTGGGATCTCCGCTCCGCCCGTAGCGCAGATACGATTTCGCGATGTTAACGAAATCGTGGACGTACGACGACGACGATCGACGGACGCCGGCAGCGCGGCGCTTCCGGAAAACGCGGACGCACACGCCGATTACGTTCGAACGCGGCCGCTGTCAGCGCGCAACTAAACAAACGGCGCCGCCAAACACTCCCCCCCACTACTTGGCCGCGCGCCGCTACGGCGCGGCGTGACCGCGTGAGCGCGCTGGTAGGCTAGGGGGCAACGGGCGGCCGGCGCGGCAAAGTTTGAATGCCGCGCGCGCTGCGCGTTCACGAACGGCGTGGATCTCTCGTGGGCCTGCGTGAGTTCCAACGCGGTGAGGAAAATTCGAAAGCTACTGCCATCTCCGGGAGCGTCGCGGAGAGAGAAGATCAATCGTGAGAAAACGAACGATAACTTACCCACTCGCGCGCAACGGTACGATCGCACGGAACTTTCTTGACGAAAACTTGACTGTCGCACATTAGCATATTTCTATAATTCTGTATTACGCGTAATACGCAATATGGCCCGTTTTTCTCGACATTTCTGGTACTGGCACGTATTAAGAACTTTTCGGAATGGATATCAATCAAAATTGTTTAGTTATTTTCTAAATTTCTATTATGTTTTTTTAGAGAAAACGAAATAATTCCGATCGAAATTCATTCCAAAAGTTCCGTAATACATGTACCCCTGGACATCTATTTTCAGGGGTACGTGCGATACGTGCCACGTAATAATTAAAATCGTAATTCAAATGCGACTGAATAAAAGTGATTTTTACGGCCGGAATACTGTAACGCAATTATAATCGCGTTAACCATACTAATTGCAGTGAACAATTATTTTCTTCAACACTCACGATTCTTGATCGCGATTAAACTTGCATTACTTTTTGTCACTTTTCCGCACTTTTTAGCACGGACATGAATTGACTGACAGTATCGAAAAGTGGATGTGACTCAATAGTTCCAATTCCTAAAAGTGGATGTATGGCGCTACTGTATGGCCTAGCAGAAGCGTCCCACGAAAATCGCCGGCATTGCACGCATTAGGAGCATCCAAGAGCGCAAGTGTGATTGGTTGGATCCAAAGGTAAGAACCAATCACATTCAATTGCTACTTAGCGGCTCAGTGAACGGTTCTTAGAACCCTATTCTTGAAAAATATCGCATACAGTATGTCATGATGAATGTCACACTCTGCAACCAATAACACACTTGCAAAGTGTAATTTTCTAGTGACATTCCTAAAATATCGTATGCGATATTTGTCGAGAATAGAGTCCTGGATGCCCCTATTCTTCTCTCTGACGCGGGCGTTCGGTCAGTTCAGTGGTTCAGTCGCCGTTCACAAGCCGCTCAGATCACAAGAGATAGGGTTGGGTAAGTTCATTTCTTTTTAAGGGATTATTAGGGCACCTTGAGACTTTAAAAATCGCGTAATTTTTTTTTTTTTTTTTTTTATATAAATAACTGCAAAATCCAATTTACACACTTTATTATAGATATTTCGCAGTATATCAAAAATTTTTTTAAGTTAAAATTTTTTTTAAAATGACGGCTTTGCAGAACAGCAACATGGTAGAAGTGTTCACCATTTGATCGTAGGGCAAAACAAAAAATTTTTTATTACATAAAATTTGCTAGAGAAGTACATATTTTTCAAATAAGCATTTAAACAAAAAAATTTTTTAAGTTACATTTTTAGATAAAATTTTGTATAATTCAGAAAATTATTAATGAATCGTAAAATCTGTATATTCTTCTTTAGATAATTTAGTTTTAAAGATGTCAAAATTTCAAGTAAATCGGTCGAAAATTGTTCAAGTTCTACTGCTCGCCAATTTCAAAAATGCAGTTTTGAGAAAAACGCGTTTAAATTTTTAAGTAACAATATTTTTTGAAAGTCTCAAGATATATATGATCTAACCACTTACTAACAAGGAAACCTCGCAAATCCAAAAATTTTGATTTTAATAAAACTTTTTACACTTGTAGGGGAGGATGTAAAAAAGATAAAAGAAATTTTTTGTTGCTGCCCAAAAACTGTTCTAAGGGGTAAAACCACTCCTCAATGAGAGCTTTTTACTTTTTCTCAATATATCTCGAAAAGTATTCGAGATATCAAAAAATGTTTCATATAAAAGTTTTATGGTAAAATCTCCTCTATTCGACAACATTAATAATATTTTTCAAAAATAATTTTTTAAACATTTTTATTAAACTTCAAAACTTTTTTTTAATATTTTAATAATGTAGTTAAATAAAAAGTGTTTTTGCCATAAAATTTTTACATGAAACATTTTTTGATATCTCGAATACTTTTCGTGATATATCGAGAAAAGTAAAAAGCCACTCTATTATACATATGAGGGGTGGTTTTACCTCTTAGGGCCGGTCTATAATCCAGTCGTATGTCGGAGTCGGATGTCGGAACGTAGCCAATGACAGAATTTCTTTTTCGGAAACGATTTTTTCTTTACAATACACGAAAAGATATGTAACGAAAGATTTTTTGGGTTAGAACAATTATATCGTCAGAAATACAAATAGTCATACTAATTATTTTGTCATGTTGGCAACCCTTTAATCAACGACTGAGTTGGTCGAAGTGGCCCTTACAATCATTTTTGGATAGCAACAAAAATTTCTAAATTCATTTTTGTACCCCCTACATATGTAGAAAGTTTCATTAAAATCAGAATTTTTGGATTCGCGAGGTTCCCTTGTAAGTTAAGTTAAAGTTAAGGGGATCCTAAAGCCGTCTGTAATACCGGCTTTTTTTCTTAGCACTAATCTTTTAATTGACTTTATAGAAATGCAAAATTCTTGTCTAGAATTAAAGTACGCATCAAAATCTAGGTCATGGTGGTCAAATTTATATCGAAAACGAAAAAAAATTAATATTTTTGTTAATTTTTGGTATACGTGACGACAATATTTGCTTTGTACAAAAATTCCACGATAAATATCCACAAAATTAGACCGGCATGACCTAGGGACAACATTTAAGAACAATATCGTGCAATTAGATCTAAGATTGAAAACCTAGAAAAAAAGATTACTTTATATAACTTTTATATGTGCAAAAGCACATTCAGGTTGACAGGATAAGCAATATTGCGTGTGGCAAAAGATGGCGCAGTAATCGAACAAAGACAGATGCCTCTCGTTAGACAAGGACAGATATAGATATATGACAAGAAAACAGAATTAGAAATGTTGACATTATCGACGTCGAGGAAGTTCAGCCTTCACTTTAGGATCCCCTTAATGACTAATAAAATTAATTTAGTTACGTAAAAAGTTGCATAAAAAAACTAATTCAGTTAAAAGTTTCATATTAAGATTAAATTAACTTAAGTTAAATTAAGTTAAATTAAAAGTTTACTTAAGTTAAATTAAAAGTTAATTTTTAAAAGCATTATACTTTAGATTGCATTAAAATGTCGTAACTTTTTAATAAATTTGATTACTCTAACGATAAAATTACAATATATGGATTATCAAATATATTTAATATTTTAATTGTAAATTTGTAAAGTTTTTTATTTTATTTGTTATTTTTGTTTACACTTGCAATAAGTCACGTGGAGACTATAAGATATAATTGTATAGTTTGTGACAATTTCGATTTATGTGTAAGTTGTAAAGATAATAAGGTCACCCGCAACCGATGGAGAAACTTGGCTTTGATTTGGATGATGGCTCTTCACCTGCGGATGCGAAATAAACAAATCCGCAGAAGACCAACATGAGGCTACAATTGCAGCAACGATCATTTCAACAGGTGCAATTGCTCTGCAGGTTAGTAGAATCATCGACTTTTTGTGCACTACTACGTTAATACAAATTAAAATATGTTCTGATCTATATATTGCCTTTTTTCAAGCATTGCCTATTAATGTTTATTAAATAGCGAGATTCAGAATACTATTACTCAAACCAAGACGAGTGAATATATTCGATTCTTTCGCATATGTCTCTACGTTTTAATTTGCTCCTATATAAGTCTTATTTTTTAACTTTTAATCGTTTCTTCTCTGAATAATATATTGTTATAAATTTGACAGTGATATAAAAACGATATCAAGAGACACGGCACTGTCTCACGTCAAGCAATGCCAAGTTATAATAGGGGAGACCGGGGCTATAAACCGACACTATTTTTTCAAAGGCAATTTTTAATATTTAATTAAAATTTTTAGGCAAATTCAATGATATATATTTAAAGAGTGTTTCTTCAGGTACAAAATTAATTCAGGAAGTTTTGCTGTACGTCGCTTTGTTTTGCCGCCAGGAAAGGAAAAGTGACGCGAAGACAAATTTTCGAATTGAAAAATGACGGGGCGAACTCGACACCCCGCCGGGGCAAACTCAACACTTTGTTTGATCGACACAATTTGATCTGGAACTTATTTTTTTATTGTTTAAAAATAAAAATACATTGTTTATCAAATGAAAAGACATTGTATATTAGAAACAAAAAGTCGGAATAAAGTAGACAATTATTTAAAATAATGAGAAAAAAAAGATTAAACTTTTAATTATCTTTTTCTGAACTGTCTGAAAAACAATTTATACACGTAAACTCGCGATCAGATGTGCGCACACATTCGTCATGAGCCATACGGTTGCATAAGATGCATTGTTTGTTATTAGAAGCTAATGAAATGTTTTCCGAACACACGCAACAGATATTCCTTAAATCGTCATCGGAATCGGACGAAACAGTGACCTTTTTTGCGATAATGTCACTTTAGGTTAGTGTCGTCTTTGCCCCGGTGGCGTCGTGTCGACTTAGCCCCGAACGTCGTTTTTTACTTTTGTTACTCCAAAAATATATAAATTTTGAAAATATGCAAAAATTATTATCGGATTCGTATAAAGCATCGAATTTCCCATCAAAATCACTTACCGGTAGATTCGCAAGAGTAAAGCTCGATGAAAGAGTAGACATTTTCGAGAGATCAGAAAAATTACTTTTCACTATCAAAAACACTTATGTCGCGTTAAAAATTACACTATAACTCAGAATGTTACCAAATTCCGTTGATAATACTGGCACATGAAGACGCATTTACAGTAGCAAAGGCAAGTTTCTACGATAGATTTAAATTGGCAAAAAGCCTAGTGTCAAGTTCGCCCCGCTGTCGGCTTAGCCCCGGTCTCCCCTATATGAAATAAATTATTTCACTTTTTATTTATTCATTATATATTATTATATAAAATTATATATAATTTTATTTATTTTATTTAATATATAATCCTTTGAAAGTAAACCTTAATATAAAGTTATATATAATTATATAAAATTATATAAAAATTTGTAGAATTATATATTTTTATATATAATCAGATAAAATTATATCGTGCCAATTTTCATATATAATTATATATGATTATATATAATTTTTTTTTCCCGGGTAAGTAAATCCTAAAATATATAATTATATATAATTATATATAATTTTATCTGTCAAAGATATAGAAATAATATCGATTTAACAAAGGACGGAAATGGAAAAATATCAATTGGAATATACGTATGTTAACGGAAATCAGATTTTTTTAGAGAAGAGGGGTCGGGTTTGATTAGTTACAAAGTTACAGATATAAAATGGCTTTATACAGAAGACACATGTGTTCTTTTCGAATTACCTGCAACATAACCCGCATAAATCATAATTATATTAATATATCTGTATCCGTTAGGAAATTTTATTCCCTTTCTCCTCTCCCCCTGCCACATCAGTATTTCATATTTGTTCGAATACTGGGTTGCCCTAATTCATTATAAAATAAAACGACACGTATATTATCACTCGTTTCTAATATTTTCCATTTTAAAAGAAAAAAAGAATAATGAGAAAAAATATAATTCCACAACTACTCTAAAAGAAAGTAGAAAAAGATTGTGCATTATCACTAATATCACTATAGATGCAATACCACAGCTGCGTTCAGAAATTTGCTGGAACGTTCAATGTTTCCATGCAAAAATAAGTAAATTTCCTCTTTCAATAAAAAAAAATCAAAGCAAAGTATAAATTACGCAAAAATAATTTCGGATATGCGTTAATCTACACAATATGAAACAGAATATCATCGATTTCAAGCGACGTAATATATATGTTATTTGTTCTTTTTTTGGAATAAAAGATTCTGTTCTTCCTCGCAACAAAGATATAGATTTATATATCGGTAAATATTTCCGTCTTTAAGAATCTTAGAATTTGAGATCCTCGAGTCTCAACGCGATTCGTACCAGTTTATCCCGTCGTGAATTGCAATTCACTTGTGTCTAATTGTGTACGTTGCACTAATCAAGTTTATTTATTTCATGTATCAAAGTTTGCAATCCTATGGCAACTTTAGTTGAATAGAAAAGTGCAAACGAAGGCAGTGACAATTATGAGTTCAGGCCCTGGCGTTTCTCTTCTTCGAGCATTGCGTCGAGCTCATCTGCAAGATTGGCAAGCATTTTCCAATGTCGTTCAAAACATCCGCAGGTTCACTACTATTGGAATAATGATTGATTAAGTGACCACTGATACCACTGTTAGGGCCACCCGCCATGTATTCTGTGCTCGACTGGCCCTTTGTTTTATCGTGCCGGCATTCTCGTTGGCAAACGGTAATGAATCTGATTCTGTACTCGGACTTGACTGTGAATATAAAAATAAAACACATATATCATAGAATCCAATGCAATTAATAACGTATGTTACATCATTATTGCATCATAAAAAACGGATACATTAAAAACTCTTGAAACGTACTTTAAAACTAGCGTCTGATCCGTTGCGATGGTGCAGGGCGAGAGATATGCAATTAGTTCGTGCTCTTCGTTAATATTAACGCTGACGCTACCCCACGAACGTGACATGGAAGAAGACGGTTGATTTAGTTGCGGAGGCGTGGAAGGTGCCGGCGTAGGCGCCGGCTGCGGTGGCGGTGGGTGATGAAGCAAATGGTGATGATGATGATGTTGATGAATGTGATGATCGTCGCATGATGCGATTGGCACTACTGGCCCGCTACAGTCTATCACGACGTCACCAACCGCCGAGCCACCGACACCGATTACGGAAGAACTAGTCGTGTCTCTAGAACTTTGTCGTCTTGGGGGTGATGGAGGACATCGTTTTGGAAGATGCGGACTACTCTCGAGCCCGTACGTTAATTGATACTTGTTATCCAAGTCTCTCGGCAAGGACTTATATTGTCCCGGTGTCACAGTGACCTGAAATCACAAAACAATTGAATCATCAGCACAAAAATTTCTCTCGCTCGTTTTCGTTTCAATCATACATCCATACTTACATTCGAAACAATCAAATATACCTTGGCTACGGGCCGCGGGCGAACGAGGCAATGTCTTGGTCGTGGAAGAGTGCCACCACCAGCATCTACAACGGCGAAGCATCATTCGTGGGTGTAAGATCGCCGTCCTCGAAACTGCGGGGACGCCAATCGAGGGGTTGTGGATGCGGTGTTGGCGCCGGTGAAGGAGGATAGCCAAGAGGCGCATTTTTTAGACTTTCCAAAGATTTTCCCCGGGAGCTAGTACGGCCAACTGTATTATAGTCCGTTGGAAACGCGGCGCACATATTTTTCCAAGCAACACCAGAAGTTTTATCGTTTCCACCCCTTTGAAAAGATCTAAGTACAGGCGAGGAACAATCCTCATCAGGCGATGGTAAATCAGTTGAATAACAACGTCCTAAAGTCATAAATTATGCGATATTATCTTTTATTCCGTAACATTTTTCGCGATATATTGATCAAGGTAATTAAGAGATTACACTCTCTTAATGAATTCGATATTGATGAAGATCATAGGGAACATAATTTACCTGCGTATGTCCAGGATATGGGGGCAGACGCGCAAGATCGAGTGGCTGTATACACTTGCCAGCGCGAATATCCTTAACTCTCTTAATTGCTAACAATAATTTTTTCTGATGCCCTAATCGTATGATACCGATGTCTTCAAGGTCTTCCCAAGTGAGAGTTGTCACGTCCTCGACGAATCGCATACCCTATTGATGGTGCGCCAAGATATTCCTCGAGCCTGAGAAGCCTGAGCCATTCTTCCAATGATCCGGGTACATGCTCCGGCAATCCATCTCCTATATTCAAATTGTCTATTTCCGCTTTTAGTCGTTTCCTATGATTAGGTTTCTTGATACCTGTAAAATAATGTGTAAAACTATGTACTTGTTTAAATATTTCATAGCGTATTTCTACGAGTAATATCTCTATGAATTAAATGAATGCATTTAAGAATGCTCTTAGATAAGACTTGCTACTGCGATATGTGCCTCACCTATAGCCGTGAGATCCTCCGGTGTCATGCGCGTTATAGTAGCAAGATCGTAACCCGCGGAAGCAAACAAGGGGAAGTATTCTTCTAATTGGAGCTCGTTTAACCAAGCGCGAACGACGTCAAGGTCTGCCGGTGGGTCAGGATGACTTCCGAAGGAACTAATAGAACATCTAGGAGATGAGGCGAGAGCGCCAGGTCTTCTAGGTCCCAAGTGATATCCAGACGCTCTTCCAGAATCTAATGACGCTGTAGAGTGCCTAGAACCGGAACCTGATCCGAAACTACCGGGACTGTCTCTGCCAGGACTCTAGGTCATATCGATACCTAAGAAATATCAAAACATCCATATTTTTCAACCATAGCGGTAAAAATCTTTTAATAGCAACGTATACTTTCACAGTAAAAAATAAAATGTTAATCGTAACATTTTTCAAATGTCCCAGAAAGTCCACTCTAAATTTTGAGTTAAAATAACATTCATCGTGTGTTACTTGTTGACAAATTAGAAATGTTAATTTATTGACACTATATTTTACATTTATATTTGTTCTTTTAACTTTAAGTATAATGTAAAAATAACTTGTAAAAAATGTCGATATAACATATTTGAATAAACGATAGTTATTTCAACTTAAGAGAAATGTTGTTTTGAACATTTGATTGTAGTAAATTTGATTATTTTGTATGTCAAAGTTTACGATTATTTGAAGATTTACTTTAACTTTTGTTTATGTTAAAATAACTTTAAGGCGTGTTAATTTTTTGAAATAATTATGTTAAAAGAACTCAAAATAATATTCAGTTTCTAAATGCCATACATAAATAAGTGTTAAGTTATCACGTTGACATTAATATAACACATGAAAATGTTACGAAAATAATAACATAGCTGTTGTATGTTAATTTTACATTGAAATAATAGTCAAATCTTGGTAACACAAGAAAATTTTAACATTTGGACGCACAATTTTTTACTGTGTTGTTATTTAAAAACAATGTTTTTTTACGCTTTTCGCATTAAGAAAGAATTAACCTAATATAATAATAATCATCAATAATAATAATTATATGACGTTGTATAATTCGCACCTTCGGCGTGGGCATACTTGCCGATCACCGGCGGAAAGGCGAAACCCGAATGGGTAAAAATAGGTCTCGGACTTTTTCCAAATGGCATCCCGTAGGAACCATCGTCCGCCGTGCCCCCGGGGCCGCTTCCGGAGAGGAAGCAGCTATCCTCGCTGCTAGCATATCCAGCCAAGCCAAATGAGAAACCGGATTGTCGAAACACGTCTGGTACAGCTGGTGGTGCTACTTTCTTCGCTTGAGTCACGGCTTTGGACGGCCGGCTCATACCGCCAACTGTAACATATGTAACAGAAGGAAAATTTAAAATCAACCAAATATCAAAACGTACATCCGTTTACTCTCTAGTTAAAGTATGATCATACATAACGGTGTTCCGATTTTTTTTTCCAAAATTCTGCGAGAGAGAAAGGAAGATATGTGCAATCTCACTCTTTATACTGATGCCGTAATGTAAGTATCAAAATTCAGCAAGTTTTATTCGGTTCTGATAAAAATAATTAAAAATTATGAAAACTGCATGTAAAAAATATTCCTGAGATTTTCTGAATTATCAATGTGTTATTTAAAAAAACACTGGTAAAGTAAACTTGAAAGAAATAATTTCCGATTTAGAAGAGTACCATTCAGCTTTCATCCTCAATGATATACATTAGGATTGAATGTGCATCAGAGTTTTCATCGTTTTTATGAACATCGCACGCAGCTCACAATATGCATTCTATGTAGAAGCTGGCAACCAGAGCAAGACTCGAATTAAACGAGAAAAAAATTTTGTTTAACGCTTGATAAGATTAAGAGTACATTAATACTTCGATTCACCAATTCAGTCAATTTTGATTTTGAAGTTTTTGTTCCCTTATCACATTTGTCTCTTTAGTTATTATTTAAGTTTTGTCGCATACATCGGAAATTATTTACTTATGTTAACTTGATATTAAAAAATTAGCAGTGGAGATACGATTAACGGAATACAATTTTACGAAAAATACGTATTAGAATATTTATGCGGGATATCATAATAAGCAGTGTGCTTTATAAATTCATATGTAATAGTCCAGTCATTTTAGACGAAAATATGGCTTCTGTGCAAAAAAATTAGATCCTGCTTTTTTTTTTAATCGCTTTATTTCGTTGTTTTAAATAACATATTAAAAATAGAGAACGATATTGGCAGGGCTAAAAAAGTTATTCAAGATCAAAGGTCACGAAACTCAGTTTTTTGCGAAAATCTCGTTTTGTATGGCTCGGAGGTCAATTAAGATGGTTACAAAAAAGAAAGATCATGATATTCTCTGGTTCTATTCATTGATGGACGGTTCTATTCATTTTTCAACAACTTATATTTGAGAATGGAGTACGGATAATTTTGGCGATGTATGGAGAAAAAATAAAAAAAATTAAAAAATAAAAATTAATAATTAATTTTTTTAAATGATAAAGATAACGAAGATGATAAAACGTAATTTTTTTACATTTGACATGGATTAGGCTTACTGGGGACACCATGTAAAAAAAAACACGCCTTGTATCTTATCTCAAAGGTGGTGCGGAAATGGATACAACGCTCGACGTTCACATTCGTCACTTTGTATTTCGCAAACGGTTCATCGTACGTGAAAAATGAATAGAACCATTTTTGTAGAGAATTTCATGATCTTTTTTTTTTGTAACTACCTTAATTGACCTCCGAGCCATACAAAACGAGATTTTCGCAAAAAACTGATTTCCGTGACCTTTAATCTTGAATAACTTTTTTAGCCCTGCCAATATCGTTCTCTATTTTTAATATGTTATTTAAAACAACGAAAGCAATTAAAAAAAAGTAGGATCTAATTTTTTTGCACAGAAAACCTAAAATGACTAGACTATAATATTTTGCAGGTTATTGGTATTGAAGGATTACGAGTAGTAGATGCGTCCATTATACCCAAAATTATATTGGCACACCTAAACATTCCTGTTTATATGATCGCCGAAAAACGGCAGATATGATAAAAAAAAAGACTGGGATTACTTGAAAAAGTCATAATTATAATAAACTTTTATGAAGTAATTGCATTATTTTACTATTTTTTACTCACATACATGTATACTTTATAATAACGACGATAATATAAATGCTCATATTTGATACATTATTTGTGAGGTATCATTTAAAAAGAAATTGCATTTAAAAAGATATTCAAGTATTAGTTTATTTCATAAATTCAAAAAGTATCTGTAAGTGTAAATGTGAGAGACAAAGAATATTTAAGAAAATAAAAAAAATAATAATTCTGATTTTATAAACTTTTATTTTTAAAGAGGAATAAAAATTTTTTTAATATATTGCAAAGCAAATATATATAATTTGCAAATATGTATCTATAATTTGCCAAAAAACCACTTTTGATTTAAATTGAAGTATACAAAGTATATTAAAGGAAAACCACACATAAAAACATAAAAACTCAACTATTTAAATATAGAAACTACATAAAAGTTTAATTAAAAGAAATTAACACATTCTCGAGAAACCTTGATCTGCCACCCGACTGAAAGTCTGATACAGAAATCATTTTGATATAGGCCAAGGTAAAAAAAGATACTTTCCCTAGCGTTTCACAATATCCCGGTTCTTTGAGAATTCCCTATAGAGATTGTGCGAAAAAAACGAATTACACGATATCTCTGTGACATATCTATACTATTATCTAAAATTCTTACGGGTGGTGTATGGTCTCCCGCCAAGTACACACGGAGCGAGACCGACCGTGACTCTTTTATACGCGACGCGACGTGTTGCGAGAATTCTTGGTTATCCTTGACTGCATCTAAAATTTTTGGTTATAGCCAAGGTAAGCAAGATTCCTCGCAACAATCGCGTATTTCTTTATCGACCCAAGCTATCGATCAAGCCTACTTAAAACTTGATCCGTTCACTCGTTATATGAGATCTCAACATCTTGAGTATTCGCAAATCGTCGCGTCGCGTAAAGGTGCGATTTCATTGACGCTAGAAACCAGCGGCAGCGTTAAGAAAATGTAGTGGGGGAAGAAGTTCAGACCGTCTCAACTTTTTAGCGTAAAGCAAAATTCAACGGAACTTCTACCCCCACTACATTTTCTTGACGCTGCCGCTGGTTTCTAGCGTCAATGAAATCGCACCTTAAAAGAGTCACGGTCGGTCTCGCTCCGCGTGTACTTGGCGCGAGACACTGCCGTGTTTTTTGATTTTATAGTCCTATATTTATTTACAGCACGACGGCGTCGTGCGTGCAACACACAGCTTAAATCCCTCTCTAACTAGTGTCTATTAAAAAAAGGGTGGTTACTCAAATCAAAATTATATAAGAATTAGTTCAAATTTATGGAGGATATTCGTCTATGGGAATCTGTCGTCCATGCCAAAGTTGAAGACAATTGTTTGCATGGTTGTCGAGTAATTAATTATTGAATTTATACTCTTATCTTTCTCATACAGAAATTTTACATAGCAAAAATTGTACGACACCTTTAATGTAGACAATGTAGTGTATATAATCATATTCAATCAGATGTATATATAATTTTGTCTCAGGAATGATAAGAATTTAATGAAAATAGATGCAAATAATTCTTTACATATTCAGGAAAGACTTTTACGACGACTGAAATGTCTACATAGTTACCAAGAAATTGTAAAAATAGAATAATATATTGCTACATTTCAACGTGCATAATGACATCCCAAATAGCATGCATGTTGCATAAGACGTCGTAAAGATAGAAGATCTGGGATATTTGGCTTACAATGGATACAAACAATTTATACATACGATTTAAACCCTTAAGAAACATCTAATTAAAAATGTCCTTTACATTTTTATTTGCTTTCATTTGCTCGTTTATGTTATGGGACGAAAACACGCCCACAAGTTTCCCCTGCCCCGCCGTCCACCCGCAACCAACCTCCTTAAAAATTTCTGGACATGGGTATTACTAGTATATAAAGAAGAGACGAAGCTGCGGTGGAACATATCGGGCCCGACTCAGTATTTCGCATTAACCAAGCTTGTCTGTGACTCTGCGAGTTCGAGTCTTGTGTGAGCTGTGCCGACGAGGGCTATCCCTGGTGCTGTTGGGATAACGGACAGCTGGACGGCGGCTTTACAAGGTAAATTTAATACTTTTAATCGCTTCCAATGCTTAGCCGAGACGGTAGAATTACTAGAGCGAGATGACGAGGATTTTATAAAACAAATAATGTGCATGTGGTAACGCTAGTAGATTAACTGATCGTGACGCGGCATCGGTAACAAATTCAGACAAACATAAGACAAATAGAAAACCACCCCCAATCTATTTTCCGTCTAGAATTAATGATTATGCAGAATTTGCGAATCAATTAAAACAAAGTGTCGGTGAAAACTTTCATATCAAGTTTCTCGGTAACCAAATAAAGATTCAGTTTTTTAATCCAAATGACTATATATTGGCTTTAAGAAATTTGCAATCGACAAACAGTTTGCTTTCCATACTTATTCTCTTCCAGAGGATAAGACTCTAACAGTTACATTGAAAGGCCTTCCAAACATACCATTTCTCTCACTCAATTAAGAAAGATCCGATATTTAATATTTGTTTCATTCGAGAATCTATTGGGATAAATACATTAACCGTATAATTATATTACAATGTTACCGATGCCGAGCGTTTGGCCACACGTCTGCCAATTGTTTTAAAAAATCCAGATGCGTCAAATGTGCAGAGAATCATCTCACTTCGGACTGTAAAAAAAATTTTAATTCTCCGGCAAAATGTTGTAATTGCTTGGGGGGACACCCCGCGAGTTATTCGAAGTGTCAATCTTACTTAAAATTTCTAGAAAAGCGGACGACCGCTAATCGCCCGTCTGGCATGGCTTTGCGTGAGCTAAATAAAAATTTGCATACTAATTCTAATGAAATTCTTAACACACGGTATATATAAATCTTATCAAATTCAAATTTTGCTAATCATGACTTTCCTTTGTCGGATAGATCAACCGCCTCAATGAACAAACATGTTTATTATTCACCTCCAAAAACATATGCTGAGCCCTTGAAAAACTCTAACGAACAAAACAACAATATAAATGACTTTGCACACTCTGGTGACATAGCTGATTTTAACGGCTTAATCTTTGAAATCAAAAAATTGAGTCAACTTGTAAATATAAAATCAATGTTCAATATTATACGAGAGCTCAATAAAAAACTAGCTACTTGTACAGATAGACTCAGTAAACTTCAGATGTTCGTTGAGGCAGCTGATCTTATAAACTAAAAATGATTCCTCCTCCCTCTCCTCTAAAGATTTGCTTGTGGAATGCCACCAGCATAAATAATAAAGAATTAGAATTAAATCATTTTATTTGCTCCAACAACATCGATATCGCTCTAATTACGGAAACGTGGCTGCATCCTAGTACTAAATTAAATTTTTCTGGATTTGATATTATTCGTTCGGATGCTGCTCGTGTCAAGGCAGGCGGAGTGGCAATTTTTTTTATCATTAACAAATCTTTACGCTACCATACCCTTCCTATCCCTGATGTCGATGGATGCGAAATTTTGCTGATAAAGCTGCTGTCCGGCTTGAATATAATTCTGAGGGTTGCGTATATTTCTCCTACCGTTAAATTCGATATCGATTTGAATAAATTTGATGTAATTTTTAAGAATAATTCGCGTATGATAAAATATTAATTTGTGACTTTAATGCCAAGCACCGTAGTTGGAATAATTTCTATAATGATAATAGAGGCATCAATCTGCTAAACTATTAAAAAAAAAATAACTTAAATATTATGCATAGCTCAACTTATTCGCATAAGGCGCCCCGTAAACGCACTTCCAACATAGATTTGTTTCTAGCTAAGAATCTAAATTACGATTTTACGTGCGTAACTGCAAACGAGCTTTCTTCCAATCACCTTCCCATTCTCTTAAATCAGGAAAAATCGCAAATTAAGAGAAAAACTAATCAGTCACATAAGGTCAATTGGGAAGATTTTAAGCTTGCTACGAGTAGGTGGAGGATAAGACATAGTCTGCAAAATCAGGAAATGATTGATTCCTGTATTCACGAATTACAGCTGTGTGGGGCCTTAAGAAAGTCCACCGAGGTGCAAAATTATAACTTCAATCATGTAACGTCAGATCCTGCTGTAGCTTCAGAAATTGATAAGCTTATTAAACTTCGTTATTACTATCGAAGAAAATACCAACATTCTGGCTCATCAGATAAATATAAGCTCTATCGTAATATACTCAATAATATCATTCAAAATAAATTAAATAAAGCTAAAAATAAAAAATGGTCTGAACGTTTGAAAAAAGCAAAAATTAGCGATAATAGCATCTGGGGGCTGTGGAGGTCACTACAGAGAAACAAAACTCCTGCGCCACCATTTGATCTTGGTAATAACACTTTTGCATACAATACAAAAGAAAAAGTTGAATTATTGGCGCAAAACTTTCAAAAAATATATCAAGAAGCAGACAGTCTTATATCTCCACATGAAAATGTAGTAAATGAGTACGTTGAACTCTTAGATGAAAAGACACCTCAATGTGATTTAAAATTTATTACTCCTCGCTTAATTTTCGATATCATCAAATGTTTTCCTAATAATAAAGCCCCCGGTTCTGATAAGGTCACCACTGCTATGCTCAAAAAATCATCATATAAAATCGTAATTCAGATCTATTACATTATCTTAAACTCTTTTATTATATTATTTTCTTTCGTGTTGGAAGACGGCAAAAATACTCGCTTTTCCTAAGCCGGGCAAACCACAAACTTCTCCGACTAATTATAGGCCTATAAGCCTTTTAAGCTCTCTAAGTAAAGTTTATGAGAGGGTCTTACTCACGCGGATTGATGCCTTTTTATCAGAGAATAATATCATAATCAACGAACAATTTGGCTTTAAAGCACGCCATTCTACCATTCAACAATTACTTAGAGTCACAGAATTTTTCGCATTGGAGATTAACAAAAAACGAAGCTCAGCTATGGTGCTATTCGATATACAAAAAGCTTTCGATTCTGTCTGGCACAAGGCCTTGCTATATAAGTTAAATGCTCTTAACATGCCAGAGTAGGTATATAATCAAAATAATTCGCTCATATCCCAAGTAGAACAAATCAGTCACGAAAATATCAAAATGACATAATTTTGTAATCATTTTTTACGCGTCATCATGACGTCAAAATGGCCCGTTAGGAGCATATAATCTTGACATCATCTTGACATCAAGATGACGTAAAAATGACCTTTTTTTACAAAGCAGGTATAATTGATGTTATACATTAGAAGTGTGGATTGGAGTAATATTAAATAAACATAATAGAGGACAACATGTAAGGAATATAATTACATGTGAGACTTCTTTATTATATAAAAATATGTCTTACAGAGACGAAGCAATTCTAAACCTTAAGAAAAATTAAATATACTAAGGCATGGTTGCACCAACGTCGCATAACTTTAACCTTAGCTTAATTCACTCTTCGTCTGTTTCTAAGGAAAACAGTTAGACTAACTGTTCCTCTTAGAAAGAGACGAAGATTGAGTTGAACTGAAGTTATGCGACATTGGTGCATTTCGGCTTAATACAATTTGATAAAAAAACATAAAACATAAAACAAAATAATCTTTGGTAATTATTGAAGATTTTAAGAACAATTAAATGTACTAAATACGTATACTAAAATGTACTATACATATAACACAAAATAACTTTTAGAACTTATCTAATACCTGAACAAAAATAAATGTATTTATACATTTTATTATTGCACGGTATTATTGCATGTTATTATTTCACAGTCAAAATAAAAGTTTTTTGTTATGGTTTTATAACATCAAAAATAAAAAAAATAAAATTCTTGTTGATTATAAGGCCTCTGGTCTTTTTCCGTCATTATTGAGATTGTGACGTCAGAGACGAGAAATCTGCACACGCTAAGAATTCTTGTGTACATTTTCAAATAAAAAGATATTTGCATAAAATAACACTTCAGATCACTTCAGCATACTTCAATAATACTTCGAAAATATTTCTTTTCTTTGACAATTAATAAATAGGAGTAAAAAGAATGTAATTTGAATGTAGGCTTATATAGACGCAGTCGCATGACTACCCTGCATAAAACATCTTATTCAAAAATATTGTTTCGCATTCACGAGATTTTGTCATGAATTCTGCTTTGCAACAATTTCGGATTGGATCACGGGTCAATACTTTTCAGTGCGATACTGGGAATAAAACGTAAAAATCTTGTATGCCTCTGAATCCAAAAACAATTAGCAGAAAAAGTGAATCCTTTTTAATGCGAGAATTCGCATTTTTTTGAAGGTTATTGATTGCGATTGAATGCGAGGAATATTTTAAGCTAAGTGAATTCTTTTTAATGCGTAAGCTCGTACTTATTTGTTAAAATTTTGCGTTTCAACACCGCAACCAGCCGCGTGGTGGGGATAGCGCATACAAGGAAAGAGCCGTGCACACTGTACATGCGCACACGTACACGGCTTTTTTCTTGTGTGCGCTACCCCCATCACACGCCTAGCAGCAGTAACAGCAGTGCTGAAACGCAAGATCGGCTGGATCGGCATGCTTCGTGCTCGTGCTATGTATTCATTGTCCCGTCCAATCCCGGATAAGGTCCCGACCATTATTTATTAGGGATGCCATAAGAAAGGTTTTCTTATTTTTGTCTAATGAGGCCCTTGTAAGGATTTGATAAGAATGTTTTAACTTTATATGTATGTATGTATGTATGTTTATTGTGTATCCCCGTAGGGTTTACAAGGCGTTTTTTTACGAGGAACGTTCCCAAACCTCTCACAAACACCATCTTACACATTCAGTTTTCACAGCAATTTTACAAAAAGTATCAAACACCCTCCTTCCTTTCCTGGCCTTATGCGACCTCACAATAATCTATTTCCCTTCCCTTAACCCTTCCCTCTTCTTTCACCACCCCGTTCGCCTCCTTCCGCCTCATCCTGTCTCTGTTCTTCCTTCCTGTCTACTTCAAGTCATGGGTCTGTTGCTCGTCGTCCGGGCCCATGAGGAGCTTGTCCTCCATCTCCTTCGAAATCTCCTCCTCCTCTGTCATCTTCACCCTCCTATTCTCCTCCGACACCCTCTCCCTCCTGCTCACCTCCACTCTCCCTTCTACTCTCCCTTCCCACTCCACTCTCTCTCTCTCTTTTATCCTCTCCTCCACCGACCTGTCCTCGTCTATCTTTACCCTTAACCTACTTCCCGCTTTCCTTCTTGCCTCTATCACCCTCAACTTCTCCTCCTCATTCCCCAGCCTAACCAACAACGTTACCCAATCCCCCCTCGCACCTACCACCCTCACCTCTCTTATCTCCGCCTTCACCCTCAGGCCCTCCTCAAAAAGCTCCCTCACCTTCTTCAAACTCCTCTGCTACCCACCTCTCCTTCTCAATCCTTATTATAACATTCCTCTTCCTCGTTTTCTCTTCGCTTCTTTCTTCCTCTCCTATCCACCATTTCCTCTTCCCCGTCTTACCTTTACTCTCCTCACACTCTTCCCTCTTCCTTTTTCCCCCTCCTAGCTCCATTCTTTCTATCCTTCCTTTCAGACTTTTTACCTCCTCTTTCAAATCCTCCATCTCCTTTAGCACCCTCTTCACTTTCTCCTCCACTACCTTCTCCACCACCTCCTTTTCCACTATGCATCTTCCTTCCATCCTGGGCTATCTCTTTCTTCCACCTTAACTTTCTCCCCTTTCACAACCAAATTTTTCCAATGTTCTCCGCTTGCTTCCCTCTGCTGTTTTACTCTCCTTACGATCTACCGATCCATCGACCCCCTCCTTCGATCTCTCGATCTCTCGATCTCTCTATCTGTCCGTCGATCCCGTTGCCAACCCGCCCTGTTGTAACTTTATAAATATATTTTTTTCATAAATATATTTACGAATACAAAATTTCATAATAAGCCGGCACTGGTTTCTGACACTCACCCGACATTAAGAAATATTATATCATATATCCAATTCAAAATTTTATTACTCTTTTTAAACTAAATTTGTTTCTTAAGATAATTTTTGAAAAATTATATATTTGTGCTGGTTATGACATATGTAGACTATATATAACACTTACATCAAATTAAGAAGTAGTCTATAATACCACGTAAGGCAGTTGGCTCACGATCCAGAGGTCCCGAGTTCGAATCCTACCAAGGTAAGTATTTTTTTCAAATACGAGAAAATATTTATAATCATAGACTTCATCTTAAGGTATTCCTTTCATGACACCAAAGTCTTAAGAATTAAAGCGGGGAGCACACACTTCTGCATAACGCATAATGCGTAAGCATAAGAAAAATGATTGGTCCATACACATGTGCATAAGGAAATAGACCAATTAGTTTTCTTATGCTTACGCATTATGCGTTATGCAGAAATGTGTTCTCCCCGCTTAACTGATTTTTTGGCACGAGAAAGTTAAAATGCATATCTTTACGCCAGAAAAAAATTAAACTACATTACCGAACATATAAAGAAAAATTATGACTTTGAAAATTCGATATTTTATATGTGACGTTATCAAAAAAGTTTATTTTTCACATTTCAATGTAATAATTTGTTTATCAAATATCTTGAGATATTAAATATTAACTGTGCTACATATTCGCTAAACTCTATACTTTCGATAGTGCCGATAAAAATACAGAGTCACCGAATATTTAAACAAAATATTTATGTTTAAAGTTGACTTGAAATGTGGTTTATAAATGAATATTTTTAATGGCGACTTTCAAGGAATGATTTGGCAACGCTGCATGCAAGCTGTGCGCTCATGTCACACTTCAGTTCATTACGTACGGTTTATTATCAACTATTTATTATGTTTTAAAAAAGAAAAATAATCCAAAAATATATATCAAAATCGGACAAAATCGGATTCTTTTACCAAAATATAAATTACAGTTACAATTTACAATGCCAATTATCTTGTTCTTTCAATTATTTAATTAATAATATTACCGTTTCTGTAACCTTACCTTATTGAATCTTTTCTTTGTAGAATTGATAATATTTTGAGTGCGCTGCTTCTCTTTTATTTTCACAAATTGTCCCTTATTTTTGCCCACATTACTCCTCACTTTATGTTTCTTATCACTCATTATTATTATAAAATCTCTCTTTGATAAAAAGAAAATGTACAATATTTTTTGATTAATGAAATTGACACTTACATTGACACTTTTGTTATCAACTTCACATTTTACAATCGGCGCCCTGAAAAGCGCAGCGTTGCCATATCGTTCTGACAGTAAAATTTACCGAAAAATGAAAAATTTCTAAATACACATAACATTTTCACTTTTTTCTTATAATTAAACATAATAATCAATTTTAACTTGATTTTATATAAGTTTAATGCAATATACAAGAGTTTGCTGAGGCCCTGCTTAAGCGCCTACAAAATACGCTCCTCCGTGAAAGGAATATCTTAAGAAACAAATTTAGTTATAAAATAGTAATAAAATTTCGAAAAAAAATAATTTTTTCATGCTGGGTGAATATAAATGACAGAATATTTTTTTTGGGTGAATTTAATGCGATCCAATACTTTTCAATGCGAAGCATCAACCACTGCTGTCTCACATTCAGCGTGGTAAAGTTTTATGCGAACCCAGCAAACCAATACTTTTCAATCCCTTTCTTCGCATCAGAAAGCAGAATTTAAATTAATTCTTTTCAATCCGACATTTTATGCAGGGATGCTAACATAGAGAGCAGACTAACTAAAAATACAAGCGCCATCTACTGAAGAACTAACTCGTATCTCCTTTCGCCCTGAGATCACTAACAGAACACATATACCTACAAATACAAACTATTACTATACAAGACTTGTGCTAGATCAATGTTATACTTTACGCGGCTCCGGTCTGGGCAGGAGCACAAATCATACATTAAACGCATCAAATTATGCAAAATAAGTTTCTTCGCATCATTCTAAATCTTCCCAAAGCACGCACAAAATAAAAATATTTAATTAAAATAAAATAAATAAATTTTTTTGTAAAAAAAAACTTGGCGTTGCTAGACTTCAAAATTTAAACATTAAAATTTAAACATTAGTACAAACATTTTTTAATTGAATAAAAAAAAACAATAAACATAATTTAAGGAAGAATGTGACGGGAGTAAAAAAGCAGAATTAAGAAGCTATTATTACTTGGGTTAGAATAGGAAGATCCTTTAATGAGAACACAAAGATATGTACCAGTTAGATTTTATATTTTAAAAGTAATTGCACAACAATTATTTTTCAAAGCAATATATATATTTTTTGCAATTGGCGCAATTTAAAGATTTTACCTCTTTTTTTGAAATACATGTCACTTGACCGACCGTGACTCATTTACGCGGCGCGACGAGTTGCGAGTACTCGAGATGTTGAGATCTCGATAACGAGTGAACGGATCAAGTTCTAAGTAAGCTTTATCGATAGCTTGGGGTCAATTTATATAATAAGTGTTTTTATTTTTTCATGCCAATAGCCAATTGCCACTTGGATATGCCGGGCAAGGTATCGAGACTCCTTTACCTTCTCAGTGCTGTCGCTGTAATCGTTTCGTTACAGTCGGGCGGACAACCGACGCCGAAACGGTACCGCAGTATTTATGGCGACAACGTGAGCGGACATTCGTTGACGAATATTTTTGAGCTGGGTGTCGGGGCCCTAAACTTCCTACAGCAGGGCCAACGTTACATGAACCAAGAGATACCAGACACGGTACCGCAATTCGGAGCCATGTACGATTTCGTGGTAATTGGCGCCGGCACGGCCGGCGCCACGATAGCAGCGAGATTAAGCGAGATTCGTCAGGTCGAGGTGTTGCTGATCGAAGCTGGATCTACCGAGAATTTGCTCATGGATATCCCGATTCTCGTTCACATGTTGCAGCTAAGCAACGATATAAATTGGAAGTACCGTACCCGATCGTCGAAAAGATACTGCCTCGGCATGGCCGACAACAGGTGCAACTGGCCTAGTGGGAAAGTGATGGGTGGCAGCAGCGTGCTGAACTACATGATCGCAACCAGAGGCGGCGCCGAGGATTACGACCGATGGGCTGAGATGGGGAACGAGGGCTGGGCTTACGAAAACGTTCTCGAATACTTTAGAAAGCTGGAGACAATCGAGATCCCAGAGCTGCAGTCGGACGCTATCTACCATGGAACCAAGGGACCGTTGCATATCTCTTATCCGTCATTCCACACGCTATTGGCAGAAGCCTTCCTAGAAGCTGGTAAGGAGCTCGGATACCCGCTGTTGGATTATAACGGGAGAAATATGATAGGATTCTCGTATGTACAGAGCACGATCATGAATGGCACCCGTATGAGCAGCAACAGAGCTTACCTACACCCCGCGAAAAATCGCCGAAATCTTCATGTGACACGCGAGAGCACGGTGAGAAAAGTGCTGATTGATCGTCGCGCAAATCGGGCGATCGGCGTTGAGTTTGTCAAACATGATCGACGTATCCGCGTGTTTGCCAACAAAGAGGTGATTTTGTGTGCGGGCTCCATCGGATCGCCTCAATTACTGATGCTATCTGGCATCGGACCGGCCAAGCATCTAAGCGAGCTCGGCATAAACGTCGTCCGGGACTCGCCGGTTGGCGAAAATCTAATGGATCACGTAGCTTTTGGCGGATTAACATGGACAGTGAACGATCCGATAGCTTTGAATCTATTCGACATTATTAATCCCACTTCTCCGTATATAAAGGACTTTCTGATAGAGCGCGCGGGACCACTCACGGTTCCAGGTGCGTGCGAAGCCCTCGCTTTCATCGACACCAAACATCCAAAGAGACGTGACGGTTTACCGGACATCGAACTGTTATTTATCGGTGGTGGATTTAAAGGAGATATTATTTTTCCGACTATAATGGGTTTCAATGATCGAATGCGTCAGATATGGCACAAATACGACAGTACGCACGGCTGGAGCATACTACCGATGCTGTTGAAGCCAAAGAGTCGTGGTCGGATAAGACTAGTGGCCAATGACATTAACGTTAAACCCGAAATCGTGCCGAATTATTTCGACCATCCGGAAGATGTCGAGACAATGATTGCCGGCATTAAAGCTGCGATAAGCGTCGGTCGGACGAAAGAGATGCAGAAGTTTGGTTCACGATTGTCGAACGATACTCTTCCCGGATGCGAAAACTACGAGTATGATTCTTATGCTTATTGGGAGTGCGCGGTAAGGACGGCGTCTATTACCATCTATCACTATTCTGGTACTTGTAAGATGGGACCGAGAGGCGACCCGACCGCTGTCGTCGATCCTAAATTAAAGGTATTTATTTCGTGCGAAAGATGTACTCTATAGAGTGCTCATTTCCAAATCTACAACGAATATTCCTGCGTGATGTAAGCACACACGTTCACGCACACGTAAACATCGATTTACTTACACATATAATTTACAAATTCATGTAAAACGCAGGTGATTGGCATTCAAGGACTACGAGTAGCAGATGGTTCCATCATGCCCGAGATTATATCGGCTCACACCAACGTACCTATTTATATGATTGCCGAGAAACTAGCCGATATGATAAAGGAAGAATGGGGATACTCGGACAAGTCACGAACGTGATGGTACTGTATTAACCCATACAGCACAAGTAGATACTGAGAATGTTCGAAGGTGGACTTGTTGGAAAGATTTAAAAATCTGAATCCTCACACGTAAGTTATCGTTTGCACAGAAAAATGTACTTACAAATTAAGCGTGATTTAAAATTCGAGACCACCGCAATCGTTATAAATATCTCGTGAATACATTTTCAATTGAATAATACATTAAGACAAACAATTTTTACAGTGCGAACATGCAATTATCTTGTAAGTTATGTCAGACAGTAATCTCGATATTTCGAATAGAAGATAATTAAAATAAACTTTATAAATTTTGTAACATAATTGCAGCGCATTTACAGTAAGCGGCAAGTTATAATTATACGAATGATACATATATATGGCAAGAGAAGGCATCATATGTTCGTGAATGTTTCAATACGTGTTGTGTATCATATATGTTACAAAATTATATAGTTGTCTTTCTATATACGGACCATTCTTCAGTATACATGATGTACACACACATATATACATAAGTATACATATATTATGTTACATACGTATGTGCACATGTCTGTACATAATATATATTTTTCAAGAAAAAAAACATATTATGGGATATTCTTTATTATGGAGAACTAATAGAGACGTAATATCGGTGAGCATAGCATTGAAACATCCTCCTCTATAGACAATATGACACTTATTCGCACGACAGCGCATATTATATATAATCCTTTCCGCCGTCACTATTGAAAACCTGACTACATGTCATCCTCTCGACGAAACATACCTATTACAAAACGAGAAGACGAAGCAAAATTCGTTGAGCTGTTGGTACGTATTGCACAAATACACAATTGGTATCACAAATTGACTCCAACGTATGCGAGCCAAACACTTCGTCGTCGCACGCAATCTGTTTTACGAGAACGAGAAACAGCACGCGAAACAGGAGTGATAAATGGAATGCATCTCGCGTTTAGAAAAGTAAACAAATAAGCTGCTCCTCCAGATACGTCACTGTTTTGACTCGTGTATGGAATTGGCTATTTGTCGCACAGATGACGCGCGCGCAATGGGCCACTTTCCACGCACGTGTGATATAATAGAAATATGTGAGTATGGTATTGACATCGATAATCGTAACATACAATGTAGAATTGAAGCACTGATGATCTGTGTGTGATGCACCAGCCAAAGCATTTGCTTTATGTAGTATAAAAGGACATTCGGGATATTTCAGTTGCACCAAGTGCATTACTGAAGGAGAATACATAAAAAATCGGATATGCTTTCCACAAACGGCGATGCGCGCGTCACTCGGAACAAATGAGGATTTTATGCAAAAAGTTGACGATAATTATCATAATCCAGATGTAACGTGTTGCTTATTGTTAAGAATGCTTCATTTTCGACCTTTCACAAATGTTTCTCTAGATCCCATGCACACTTACCGTTGATCTAAACGTTGATGATGATGATATGATTTAGGTATATTAGCATTTTGTTATTTATTTGAATTAGAATATACTTTATAATATATTTTTTGATATTTTTTTATATAGTTTCCGGTAAAAAAAAATTTTTATATGAAAACATAATTAAATATATACAATCATATATAAAATATGTTCATACATGTTTTCATTCTTTTGTTATTCACTTGTTATTTTTCTTGTACATACGAACAGAGATTGAATAAAAGAAAGAAAACATGTATGGACATATTTTATATATGATTATATATAATATGTTTAAATATGTTTTTATATAAAAAATTTTTAACTGGGAGTGTAAAGATAACTATATTCTTATTATATGCTTCAATTTTTTATATTTAAAATTTGCATTTTATTTATATGTTTTTATTAGCACAACTACGTTGTACAATATTTTTATTTATTTACAGTAACTGGAAATTTTTGCCGATTTGTTATTAAAAAAACTGATATCCTTGGAGATAAAAATGAATATAATCCAAAGACATCAACGGTTAATTTTAGAGAAACAGTCAGTCAGTTGGTACCTTGAATTTAGAAGAAACAGAAGTCGACATTTTCCAACATCTACCACTGACAAATAAAAATAAACTTGAAGCGTTAGAGAAAGCAAGTTAAACAATGACTCAACTTGTAGAAAACATATGGTAAGTTATACACTTGTTGTTCTACATGGAATATTTATGAAAATAAATGTAATTTAATAATATTATACAATTACTGGATAACATAGTAAATGTAAACGTTTACAACACTAAAAAATAATATAACATAGATATAGATATAAATATTAATGTGCAAGATAATTTTATTATTTATAAATATTCTAAAGTTGCATATCACCTTTTCAGGTGGTGGAGGCGGATTCGAGGTTCCGGTTCATTATCCGCGGGTTCATTATCCGCTGGACCACGACACATATACTCGCAAAGACAAATACAACAGAATATTAAAATGAACACTGCAATAACACCTATTATATAAAAAAAAGAAATATCTTGAATCATATTGAAGTGCGTCCTTTAACGTGCACTGCGAACCTTCGACTGTGATTCGATATGATATATTCGTTATGATTTCGAGCCGGCAGCCTCTTTTCCCCCTACAACCCCCTGTGGGTCGTGGGCCGTAGAAAATTGACCAATTACATTCGAATTTAAGGAGAATTAAGGAGAACAAGATTAAGAAGAATAATCGACTGGTTAATTTCTTGCGATTCGCGACTCGCATTGTAGACCCCGCATTACAATTTTCTCTTTTCACAAAAATTGACCCTTATTGATATTTTACGTACCAAAGTTTTAGAATATTATACGAAATTATGCAAACTATTGAAACTAATAAAATAAAGTTTTTTTAATTTCCCAAGAGCTTCTTATACCTGCGTCATTAATCACAACTTTCCATATCTCATTGCCGATATGTTTAAAATAATGAATATATAATTAAGTTTCCTATCAACGACAATCATTTCGCGTTTTACCTTTCTAGATGCACGACTTTACATCGCCCGCTTTTCTTTAGATCTTTATATGCATAATGCGTCATTTCGCTACATTCATAAATATCACATTTTCTTTTCAAAAACATTTTAACTTCACATGAAATATAATATAACGCATCGCACATTCGCACAGTTATTACGACGAATAATTTATTAATTTTATTTTTATTTTCCCCGTTACGCTTTGGATCATCTCAGGAATCAAAAGGTTAAGTATATTTAATAAAGGTAAGTATACCTATTTACGTTAATTAAGGTAAGTATACCTATTTACGTTAATTAAGGAGATGCTGGACTGACGGCCGAACTTCCTTGATGTCGATAATGTCAACATTTCTAATTTTGTTTTTCCTATATCTGTCTTCGTCTAACGAAATGACATCTGTCTTTGTTCGATTGCTGTGCCATCTCTACTTACTAGCCTTGCGTGTATATTTTTGTGGAAAATATACACGATTTCTTCGAAGCCCAAATTTTTTTATTTTTTTTTCAGGCTTTCAATCTCAATTTCAACGGTACGTTAAGGTGCGTCTTTTCACGTTGACGCTCGATCGGCTCAACGCTCATCTTCAGTGAGCAAAAATCTTCAAAAATAATATATTCGTAAAATATTTTACATCACACGTGCGTGGAAAGTGGCACATTACGCGCGTGACACGCACTTGTAATATAAAATAGGGTGTGTAACACGTGTGTTAAGTTGAAAATTGGACGTGCGGAGTGGACGCACGAGCCGGAGGCGAATTTCCATCTTACAGCACTTGTTACACAAATAGTCCAGGCAACGTAGGCGAAAAACATGCGTTATTTGGAAATTTGTTCTCGAAGAATGAATTCACTTGAAACCTTTTGGAAGTGTTTTTCTACCCTTAAATGGAAAAGTTTACTTATTTATTTCATGTGCTCTTACCTATTTTTGAAAAAAAACGAAAAAAACCGATTTTTTAAAGAAAAATGTGAAAAAGTGATTATAATTAAAAAAATGTTAAATGTATAATTATGAAATTCATAGGTAATGTGTTTTCAAGGTTGCTGAATACGAATCTGAAGTAAAATTTTCAATATTATAAGATGGCGACTCAAAAGGGCGGGTAAAAAGCACTTCCAACAATTACGGAGACTGTTCTGTGGCGAAGGCGCTTCGCAAACTGATTTCCTTTTGTTAAACCTCAAAAATATATGTGAACGATTCTTAAAACAAAAGAATGTTAGAAAAAGGATGGAGACAGCGTAGCATTTGTTTGCAGCGAGCACCCGCTTACTCGCACGCTGCGGTTCTCCGCGCACGAGCCAAGAAATCCTATACAGTTTATAGCACTCCCCGGGAAATTCTACCCGTTTTATATACAATTCTTTAAGATTTGGTCAATTATTTCCCGAAAAGTTGGAAAAATTTCGGATACCGGTTCCAAAAAAGATCGGTAACAAAAAATTATACAATTCATATCACTCCCCGGAAAATTCTATCCGTTTCATATATATAATTCTTTGAGATTCCGTCAATTATTTCCCAAAAAATTAAAAAAATTAGAAAAACCGGTTTCTTCAGAAGATCGGTAACGAAAAACTATACACCCTATAGCACTCCCCGAGAAATTCTACCCCACCCCTACTTCATATACAATACTTTCAAAATCGGTCTAATAGTTTCTAAGATTATCCCGAACAACAGTACAAATGACAGTAAATACGACTTTTTTTACTAAATTGCGTGTAGCCACTAAAATAAAAGTTCAAAAAAATATTTCCGATATACAGTCTTAAAGTTTAAGACCCAAGCTACAACATCCCATAAGTTATTTTCTCAAAAAAAATTTTTGTCTATTACTTTTTTGACTTTGAAAATAGAGAAATTTTCATATTTTCTAGTTCGACATTTATTTTTATGTACTTTTTTGAAAAATACACCTGCTTAATATTTTATTTTTTAAAATAAAACATGTATCATCTTAAAGTACATATTTTCAGCTTTAAAAAACCCTGTTATTAAATTTCAATATCTATTTCCTAAGCAATAATATCTGCAGTCAAACTTGTTGATCAATTTTGAAATAACGAAATTTCAAGAAAACTATCAACTTTGACGTCCCAACTTTAAAAAAATAAATTTTTGTAATTTTTTTCACTTATTGCATGTTATCAGCATATATTTTAAGAATATAATGCTTTAATTTAGAAGTAAAAATCTGCAAATTTAAATAAATGGCAATGATATTAGTAAAATAAATCAAAAATTTTATATCGCCTCTCTTCAAATTCGATTTAAATATACTCAAAATGCTTTCTCAATTTTTCTAAACCACTTGAAAATTAGTAAATTACGTCTACTTTTGAATGCTTTCTGTAAAATTTGATTCTATCGATCTAATCAAAAGTTACAACTCTTTTTAAAAAGTGCGCGCACGCCCGCGTACTCTGCAGGCGGCTTCACACGGGACGGCATCGACGCACTTTGAAGCGTTAATTAAAAAATTATTACTTTTACACATATTAATATTAAGAAAACTTTAGATAATATGTTTCTTTAGTAAAATTTTCTCCTCTTTCGATTGGCATGGTTTATTTTTTCATAAAATTAATGTTTTTTTAGTTATTATATTAAAAAAACCGATTTTTTCGGTCTTTTTTGTTAAATAAAACATTTAGCACAGGGTTTACGTTGGTAAACTTTTGGGACATGTTTTCTGAAACCCAAAAGAACACTTTCCAAAAAAGTTTACTCTTCGAGAAGAAATTTCCAAGTGTTTTCCTACATTGACTGGACTAAAATAACTATTATTACTTGAAGATATTACTTGAAAATAATTAATATTTTACGTATTTCGAAGCCTATTTTTGATTGTATACAAATACATACTGAGACGATCAACGACAATTCAGCGTCAACGCTGGATGTTGAATAAATTCAGCTTTTATTTCTTGACGCTATATTTTCATCGAAACCTACATGATGAACATTATTATAAGTGTCAGAACGTCGGCGGGCTTCAAAGGGCAGAAAATGATCTAGTTTCATCGCCGGCGACAAAACGTCAGGTTTCTCTCTGACGTTACAGTCAAATTGTCGTGGCGTACCGTGTTCTAATTTTCATTCTCCAAAGTTTAGTTTTGAATTATGAAAAGAAATAAGTTAACTATTATAGAATATGCTCGGTCCAGATATTCCTACGTCCATATTCGGTCTTAGATAAAGTTATTGCAACATCAGTTGAATGCCTCGCGGTTAAAAACGGGAACGAATAATTGCGATGCGAATTTGACTTACGCAGTCCTTGCAAATCGATGCTTTTCTTTTTCCGCCCCCGGAAAAACAAGTCGTCTTGAATTGTTTTCTTTTTCTGATGCTATTATTGAAAGAGATGACGCTATATATATAGGCCGGTATTAATATAGTTATTTAAGACCGTCTTAAGTTCAATCTGAACCAATCACAGAGCCGTATTAGCGTCTTAAGACATTACTTAAGACGATCTTGAAGACTATGAATACCGGCCATAAAGTTTACTCAATCAGCGCCGTCCTTTAAACGGGATTTTCAATTTTTTTTTATGAAGAGATGAGCCATATTAAAATTGTTTTAATGATTGGGGGGGATTGAATATTAATGACTTGTTCGGACGTGTTTTGTCCCGAAAAAATTTTTTGAGGGTTGCAGATGCAGTCAACCGTGTTTGTTAGTAAAGTTTTCGAACGTAGCCAATAAGAAGAAGTCTGCTAACGTCACGTCGCTGCGCACGCGCGGCATGTGTCCCTCCAATGGCTCCAATTCATACAGGCTACACAGTCTACACACGTGACACGTGCACATATTGCACATGCACATGGCAAACGTTTCGTATGGAAGTTTTCGCACGTGCCACTAAAGCCAATAAATAAGAAGAATATATTTTTTGCGTATACACAATTCTATCAATTATATTAAATCGAAATTAATTTCTTTTGAATTAATTTTTTGTGACAAAAGGAAAATAATTTGGTAAGTTCCTAATTTCTCCTCGTATTGAGTACAATTTCTTTTAGAGGATGTTTGAGGTTATCTCAATTTCTGTGGTTTGTTTATAGATTAACAATGGCGACATCATTAGCGGCACAACTGAAAAAATTGAGAACTCCGCAGACAAACTTACTGCTGCAGGATAAAAAGCGTCCTAGCTTGCTATTTGACCCAAAGGAGGCTGCGAATTTGGACAGGGACACCGTGCTGAGTATAGGTTAGTTTCTGTCTGTTTTATGTTTTAATAAGTTAAATTTTATACTTTTTTAGTAAATATTATAGTTAATAGTATTCATTTCTTGTTTACTAATCTATCTTTTTATTAGTTCTGTTCTATGTGGCTTTGATTATTTTAATAAACATAAGTTATGCTTCTTGATTACAAGGAGAGAAATACTTGTAAAGAAATGTTTCTTTATTGTTTCTGATCATACTTATCTGTTCTCAGGTCTGAGTGGTCTGGAAGAATTACAGAAGCTTTCAACTGTATTTAGTGAATTTCAAACCACGTTATTCGCTCAAAGCTCCGTAAACTTTGAAAGAGCTGTCCAGGATGCTACAGTAAATAAGAAACTGGATGCGGAGATTGGGAAATTTTTGTTATTTGCGACTCCGTACTTTTTACTGAATGCCTGCCACAAAGCTCTGGAATGGCTCGTATTCAGATATTACATTCATCAATACAATCGAGAGCAGTTTATTCTTATGATCTTGCCATATCATGAGACTCGCATGTTTGTTAGGTATGTATTATTGAAACTTTATATTTTTTTATTTAAATTTGCTGATTTAAACATCAATATTATGCATGTGGTGAAATATATATTGTTGATAAGTTATTTATAAATTTAAAAGTATGACTAAATCTTTATTATTACACGTCTCATATAGTCTCATATAGTCCTTTATTTACAATCTTCAACTCTCCGATTTCTTATAAAATTAAGGCATATATGGAATGAAGATTGAGATAGAACTGGGAACCTATTGACTATTAGTCGGTTGCTTTCGCACATAATTCTATTAATTCTTAATGCCTTGTTAAAAAAGGCGCAAAATTACATTAAAATTGAAGAACTATATTAGAAATTTTATTAGATGTTAGATTAAAAACTGAAAATATTTTAATCTTATTTTAAAAAAAATTATTTTTTTACTTATAATACTTTCTTATACATATAATTGTCATCACATATCTGTCTTTAATGCAATTAATTTAAAATTTACAATTTTGCCTTTTAAGAGCCCTGCAACTGGTAGACTTGTCAGACGAGAGCGATAAGTGGCACTGGTTGACATCTGTGCAAAAACGCGGTTTGATACTGCCTTCTGGAATTCTTATTAAACATTTGATCTCGGATAAAGGACTTCTGAAGACGCTATGTACTCATGTGATATTTGCCACAAAGACTTATTCTGATCAGGCATCTTGCCTGACCACCTTGTATGCCTTTTACACTACTGCAGTGTTGGGTGTGATTGAACTAGGATCCATCACCGAGGTTCACGTGAACTATCTATTACCGACTCTTCTTCATGGTTTGAAAAGTCCCATTCTTGATTTTGTTGCCAGCAGCTATATGATTATTGCGAAACTGATAACAAAGGTAAGTTTCCTCTGTCTTGACATTTACTTGTTTTTCAAATATTTCTATCTTGAATGAATATCGATTTCGCAATAATTATAAAAGTGTAACTTTTCTATTATACCATTTTTTATATACCCTATTATAAATCAATTTGTAAAAATATTAAAATTATATAAATTCAGCATTTTCTGATAATACGATAAATTTATAGGTGAAATTGAACGACGACACTATGGAGAAGTTATTGCTGATGACGTTCAAGAAGACGCACTTGAAGCAGGAAGCCGTCACCTTTCTGCTCTATCTTTATCAATCTCCGATTAATCGATTGACCGTTGTACCGTCAAATTTGGTCCTCCAATTATCTGAACTACCTTGGTTTATTGAGACAGTTGCCAAGGTTAATTCATCTGATATTAACGTGTCACGATTTATTGTGCCTTTTCTTCAAGCGGCTTGCCAGCTCATCGTCGAGAGACCTGAAAACACCAGCAGTGTGCAGAACATGATTGGCAACATGTTGGGACACATTAGGCTCGATAACGATGTGGTGGATGCCATTTTATCTGGCATACTAACATGTGAATTCTTCAAGGATGAAACTTCTAAGAGCGCAAAAGACTTTCTAGCGAGATTTTATCAGAATTTTGAGCGCAGCTATCCGGAGAATTTCGATCGGTATCTGAAGAAATTGATGAAGCAGGGCGAGAGTGATGAAAAGTCTAAACAGGCGTTACATTTTCTTACTTCGTGGCCTTTCGGTACCAAGAGCACGCAGGAATCCGTCGAGATCCTGGACAAACTAATGCACATGAGCGCCGCGCAACGAGTGGTCGCTCTCGAAATTCTCGCCAAGAATGACGTAAACGTGCCTGAGAGCTTTCGCGGTATAATGACAAGTAGTCTTCAAGCTAGATTCTATGACAACGACGTGAACGTTGTGAAGACCCTGTTGTCTTTCCCCATCAAGAGATTGACTAGCTTATTACCCACAGATACTCTAGTGGATGAATTATTAGTCCTATTATCAATGTGTCACACGGCATCAAGGAAAGTGTTAGCTAAGCCAGCTCTGAAGATACTCTTGGAGCTTTGCGAAGAAAGTGACGATACCAGCGTCTTCATCACGGCTTTGCCATACTTATTCCCGGCCACGGACGACGATGTAGAAGTTGCTATGGAAGTTCTTCGCTCAAACTTCGCTAAAAATAACATGTATATGCAGCGCGTGATAGAGGATATCAGCAAATCCAAATTGAATGCCGAAGCAGTGTCTTCTGCCGCTTTTCACAACATCTTAAACTATGAGCTGCTACCACCCACGGAGAGTATACTGAATTCTATGCGGCAACAAATCTCGCACAGTGACGCGGCGTCTCTGTTCTTCAACATGATCCTACTAGGCTCGGTCTGTAGGGTACCCGTGGGCTCGATGCCGGTGAAAACTGCACGGGATGTCATCGAGATGGCCACGGAGATGATCAAGACGTATCCACGCGTCAAGCTACTGCGCGACTGCAACAACATCACTGGCCACAATATTCAAATGGCTCTGAAGCTCACATCTGAAGGAATCTTGCCGCTTCAAGTGGGTACTTACGTCCTTGAAATGGTACATAGGCGGCTGAACATTAAGTTTGAGTCAAAACTCGACTTCGACAATAACGCGGAGCGAAGCAATCTGATCTTGCGACTCCTCGAGATGTTTATTGAGGGCATGGACAACCGACACTGGCGGAAGCACTACTCTAGATGTTTACAAATCTTCTTCCAGCTGCATTTTGCCACAGTGAAGGATCTCGTCTGCTTTCTCGCGCAGTTCTACATAAAACCCGTCAAGACGCAAACGTCCTATCACTGTTTACAGATTTCTTTACTGCTGCTAAATCAGTGTAAATCTGTCCAATGGGCATTCCAAGATCAGGACTTTGTAACCAACTTGCTGCTTTCGTTGACGAGACGGAACAACGAGTGCAGAAGAGTGGCGGTGGACATTCTAAAGAAATTAACGCAGACCTTTAGTCTCACCGCAGAACCGTTCTTTGTGTTACTACAAAAACTGGCGACAGAGAATGGGGAAATCTGCAATGATCCTGATCATCTTGCATTGAGCTTCTATTTTTTGCTCTCTCCAGATCCACATGTGTCTCATCAAATCAAGGAACACAAAAAGTTGCAACAAGCTCAGAAATTAATATTTAACGTAGTGACGCAGCAGAATGAAGCGCCAAAGATTCCTCTGGATCGAAGATCACAGCTCCTCGATATTTTGGTGAACGTCAACAGCACCGAAATCCTACGGCAACTGGCTCCAATGGGTCTTCAGCTTTTACCAAAGTTGACGGAAAATCCAAAAAACCGGTCAGCTGGTAACGCTTTACGAAATATACTGGAACGTTTTACCATAAACACAGTTGACGCCCTGAAGGATGAACAAGTGTGGTCGCTCTTCAAGACGTGCATCCTGGTACACGAACCCTGCGCGGTATTGGATTCCGGCGATCAAACGTCGCCAAGCATTATCGTACTGAAAAGGATCAGTGCAATCTTCGATATGCTATCTCACGATCTCCAGGTGAGCATCCTGTCTAAAGTGCTGGACGTGATGATTGATTGCGAGATGGTCGACGTGGTCTCCGTCGCGGGCAAGACAATCCGTGGTATGTGCATGGATGCAACAATCCTGATCTCAGAACTGGAGGCCATGAAGCTGAGCGGCCAAGTTCAGGAGGAGTCGGCAGACTCGGAGATGACAGCGAGCGCGAGAAAACGGAAAAAGAGGCAGAGTCAAATCCAACTGGCGCATCCGGCGATGGTTCACAGCCGAGCGTGGAAACGCGGCGTCGTCCTATTGGAGTTCGCGGAGCGCGCCGATACCATCAAACGGGAGGAACTACTTTATAGTATACTATTCGACTTGTTGAACGTTTGTCTGAGTCTAGAGGAACAGGGTCCAGTTGAGTACACGAATCAGTTGCTTCTTTCGACGATCTTTCGGATGATGAAGAAGAAATTGCCAGTGCGCGATGCTGGTTTGCAAATTACGCTTATCGTCAAGTGCATCAGGACGTCGCGCAATCCGCAGACGCATTACCATGCGTTGCAGGTGCTGGTCGAATTCCTGAAGAATCTGGACGTGCAACGCGCTCTCTTTAATCTCATGCCGATTTTCACGTTTATGGGCAGCACGATGGTACGCCAAGACGACGCTTACTCCATTCAGATTATCTCCAAGACTCTGGAGACAGTGGTACCGATTATAAACGCGGCCGACGACGCGACACAAGCCTGCGAGCTGCTGAGGACCTTTATTGTCTCGTTGCCTCATATTCCCGAGCACAGACGGATGCCGCTCTTCGTCAAGTTGCTGCAGCTTCTTGACAATCACCTGCACTTGTATTATCTGCTGACTTTTGAGAGCCACGTGATGAAGATCGCGAGCCAGAAGACCGATCATTCTACGCAGTGGTTGGATTTCGCTTTACAGGTGTCTCAAGAATTCCCACCACATCGGTTGCTCGAGGTCAGTTCTTGAGGATCATTTTAACCTGAGATTTAGCAAAATGACAATTTTCGATAAAATTTTGGTAACAGAATATTTTAATGATGTAATTTTTTTCTAAAAAATAATTATATTATTTTGATTATCTAGAGATATAATGAAAATAATTTACCGATTTTTGCTTTAGATTTGCACGAAGGTGATTAAGTTCATCAAGATCTTGCCGATCGATATCGAAGAAGAGCAGGGCAGAAAGGAGGCGATGAAATTCCAGTACAAGTACATTTACAATGTGACCAAGTCCACGCCGAAAAGCTTTCGGCACTACAAGATAACGGCTGTGCAATTTCTCAGCAACCTTCTGTTGTCGGAGGATTTTATCAATCGCGTGGCCGTGCTGAGCCAGGACGAGATAGACAATATGAATCAGTATTGCGATCATTTGGCGATTGAGCTGATTCTGCTAATTCAGACCACCTCGAAGACCGCCGATCAGCATCAGAATAAATCCAGTGCCAAGTACTGGAAGGTGTTACTACATCATTTGTACGACGTGCTGGATCTGGTGAACAATCTGTTGCCGAATGCCCTATTCCTGCAGAGCATCAAGAATCTACTAAAGCATGAATTACTACCGGTGAAGAAGAAAGCTCTAGAACTGTTGAACACAAGACTGCTTCAGAAGAAATTTGGTGAGGATGTTCACACAGATCTTTTGAGTTTGATTGAACCTTTGGCAGATTTCTTAGAAGGGAAGATTGAAAACCAGGAACAAGAGGTCGTACAACAGACAGTGTTAATATCTTTGAAACTGCTGGCGAAGTTGCTGGCCACTAGTCACCCTGCTGTCTTTAAACCGGTATGCATTAATATTAATATTTCTAACAAAATTTTGGCAACTTATTTAATAACCTTCTTTAGAAAAATCAATTTATTTTAATATCATTGTTAATTATAATATACTTACTAATATATAAATACTATTATTTAATATTATATTAATGATTATTCACAGATTTTGGATACAACGACGGAATTGTTGCAATCGAAAAATGGTCCAGTATTAGCCAGTGCGGCGTTGTGCGTAGCAGAATTATGCAGTTCAATGCGAACGCATGCTTTGTACTCTCTAAATAAATTCGTGCCGGCAATTTTGAACTTGCTAAAAACTCATTGCCATCAGAATGTGCCGGATGTAATAGTTATTAGCATCGTAAGTGCTTTGCAGAAGATAGTGGAATCTCTGGGAAATTTCCTATCGCTCTACTTAGATCAACTCCTGTCTGAATTGACGATGCTGAACTCGCAGTATACCAACACGGAGCATCCTAAGGTACTCGTGATATTACCTCAGCCAAGAATTATGATACGGGATCTCATTTCAAATTCTATTGCAGAAATTTTCGTTGGTTCCTTTTGAAGCTTAATCGCTCTTCGTTTATGTTTTTGCAGGCCAGTATAGTTCTTTCACGTCTAAAGGCAACGACGCAGAAATTATCCAGTTGTATACCCCTACGAGTGTTGCTGCCAGCTGTTAACGAAACTTACGACATGCTATTAAACAACAAATCTTACAAATGTATACCGTCGTTGATGAGCGTGCTGGCCGAGTCTTTTGACAGCGTGCAATCAACGGAACTGAAAGTAGAGGTTGACAACCTCACCAACTTCTTCCTCGAGGTCCTTCGATGCCGCGAAAGAATTGAGGATAATATGAAAACGGATGATGACGCGCAAGTTACCTCAAAAGACATCGTCGCGGTCGAGGAAAGCGCCAGTAAGGCATTGGTGTCATTGCTTTTGAAATTGAGCGAAGTAACATTTAGACCGTTGTATGATAAGCTTTATGGATGGGCAGCGAATGAAACGCAATACAAGCAGCGAAATATAACGTTCTACAGGTATGAACAAATACAATTAATTTCCATTATATTATCTATTAACTTATAGTTGTAGGTCTGTTTCAAAGCAGTTATGGTTCCTGCCAATCGTGCGATAATTAAATGTTTAATTATTAATCAGTAATTATATCAATGTCATGTCATGTATATCCAAGCAACAATAATAATAATAAGATTAAGTGTTTCTTGGTTTTAACTAATTGACATGAATATCAACTGAATTTTAATTTCGTAGGTCAGTTACAACTAATTTTAGAATCCTTAAAAATATTCTTTAACACAATATAAATCTGAAAAATTATTTTAACCTGTTAAAAGATAGCAAATTAATGAAAAATGATAAATCTTGTGTTCATCAGTTCTTGCAATGGCGCAATTTTTAATTAATTTTTTTTTTTTTTTTTAGAATATCGGCGAATATAGCAGAGTGCTTGAAGTCCCTATTCGTTTTGTTCGCTGGACTCTTTTTGAAGCATGCGGCGTCGCTGTTAAGCAGCAACAATATATTCGTAACTGACACTCCGCAAGAATTGACTCTACCCGACGAATCAAGCAGAATCGAGTTGACAGAGGCGATTCTGCTGACGCTTCACCGGGTATTCGGTTACGATGTACATAACTTCGTCAGTCAGGACCGGTTCGAGATTCTCATGCAACCGATAGTAGATCAAGTGGAAAATACAATGGGCACGAGGGAAGAATACGAGAGTCGAGCTAACCAGCTCATCGTACCTTGCATAGCTTCCTTCGCCAGCGCCATTTCCGATGATTCATTGCACAAACAACTGGTCTACCAGACGTTGCTGAAGACGAGACACGTAAAGCCTTACGTCAGGAGCACCGCTTTGAACGCATTGGTGAGACAAAAATATAATAATTAATCTAGTTTAATTTAGATAATGTAAAAAGTTACTGTGCAGTGGAGTTTCTATTTTTATTGCTTTAATATATGACAAAATATATATGTATATAATGAACTATTGTTATATACGTGCAACACAAGTAAATATAATGAAGAATTAATGTTCCACTAAAAACTGTTTATGCAGCTTATACTTGATCATAATTTACGGAGGAATTAAACGGTGCACTATTATTTTTTGTATTTTGAGAATTTAAAATTTTTTTTTGCTTATTTTTTGACAATTTGTTATCGTGATTTAGGTGGAAATCGCAAGGAAACTTGGCGAAGATTTTATGCCATTATTGCCGGAAACCGTGCCATTCCTAGCGGAGATGTTGGAAGATGAAGACGAAGCTACGGAGAAATGTGCGCAGAATGCTGTTCGCACTCTAGAAGAAATTTTAGGAGAACCTTTGCAGAAATATTTTTAAACTTTTTCAAATATGCATTAGTCTGTAAATATATAAATATACTCACTATTTGACGCACGACAATTCAAAAAATGAAATAATTTTCTCATACTGTGATTCCATGAAAAAAAAAGAGAAAAAAAACAAATTGTACGTGATTGAGTTGCATTTAATTACGAAAAAAGTTTTTAAAAAATGTTCAATATATAATCGTCATAAAAAGTTCTATAAAAAAATCAATGGTCTAGACATCATCATTCTGCTTAACTTTGCACAGTTTTCCCAATTTCTAACGCTTTCCGTGCCATGGCGACCGCGCCGTCCTTGGTTTTGTGACCCCCTCTGCACCGATCGGATAACACAAATAGAGCGCCTTCAATTCCACAGGCTTCCTCAAGAGCATCATTCTCCAAACCGCCCCACGCTTTTGGGAGTGACATTCTGGGCAACCAAGTTCTCATCCCTAACGGCACACACTCAATCCACAATAACAGTCTCTAGACTCTGTAGATTTACAAATGATGTACTTTATTGGTCGCGGCACGTATCATTTTCCAAATAAAATATGTACTCCTTACACAGTACACATTGCGATCGCGACAATATCATTATTTATTATCTCTCGAGAGCGTCCTCTGTTCTTATATGTCTGGAAGTACATTCCTCAATATCGTGTGACTGAAATCGTAGTAGATCACTCCCGCACTGTTTAGTATTATCGAATCTCGCCTTGGTTTTTTTATTATGCTAGTACTCGGCGATTCTAGGAATTCGCTAATCAAAAAGAATAAATAACGGTGTAGCAAAAACAGAGATTTTTCTTTATGATGGCGCATATAATTAAATAGTACATAAATTGGATATATTATAAAACTGTCATATGGGAAAATTAAATCAAATAACTGTCAATTCGATTTATTTATCCCTTATAGAAATTTAATACTGTAAGTGATTATTTGGCTAGTAATTAATTACTTATTTTGAGTATTAAAATCATTAAAAACTTTTAATACTCGAAATAAGTAATTAATCACTAGCCAAATAATCACTTATACAGTATTAAATTTCTGTAAGAGTTCGATGTTCACTGTCAATACTGAAAATCTATAGTTTACGTCACGTATACTATACGTGAATATCGAAACGCAGCCTTCGTGAGTATCTATCATCGCATATTTTGAGAGTTTGTGTATCAAGGAGTTAATATAGTGTAATAGTACATAAAGCTTTGACAACACTGCTACGAAAACGTTGATTTATTTTTAACTTATCTACAATCTTGGACGAAGTATAGAATATATTATTTCCTTACATTATAATACAGAATTACGTAAATATGCATATGTAAGACGTAATAGGCTCGCGAGTTACATGGCGCCGAACCAATACAGTCCGTTTATACTTAAAATGTTTTCATGAGACACTGGGCCTTATTTTGGCAGCGTACTTTGCTCTAAGCGCAACTACTTTTGAACATTATTTTTCGAAATAAGTCGCAAATGCGGTACATTTAAGGAAGGTTTTCTGTCAACGTGAAATGACAATCAATCAGATACGCTTAGCACTTAGCAGTAAACGTGCGAGAAATAAAATGCATGACTTCGACTGTAATATTCTCCGCGCGTTTTCAGTGTCAAGCGTAGCGTCGTCCGGCTTCAAATTTTGTATCTCCGATTTAATGCGAATGTAACGAGGGAAAGATCACGGAATTCAAACAGTCACGTTTCTGCGCCATGTGCACGGCAGGATGCACGCACACGACTTCGAATATTGCGAGAAGACACGTGTCTCTCTCTTAGCTTCTTCGAGCGCGACTCCTTCAGCTAATTGCACGGGATTATCGCGAGAACTTCGGTGTCCTTCATCAGAGATCGATCCTGCGGCGTCTTCGCGATGACCCCCGAATTCCACGTGGACATCAGTGACTTTTCGTCGACACCGGTGGCCATGTGCGCGATTAGTCCGGGCCTCTGACATCACACGTTGGGCACGTCAGGTGGGCCTCGAAGGGCCATTTCTTCGCCCTGCGTCTCGGCAGAGAGCTTTCTAAAACAGAAAAAGACTCGTTTATGTGTTGCCTTTCACGCCGCTGTAATTCGTTCGATTAAATTTCCGTTTCCAATTATCTCGTAATATTCCGACAGAAATTGAAGCGATAATATTGGAAATAATAAGGAAGATATTGGGATTTTTTCCATTACGTAATAATTTTACGTGTTACGTTTTATGAATGCTTCAAATCCTTGTGTAAAGCTTTTTAAGCAGTTTTTGCAGTTAATAATAAAAAAATTTAATTAATTTTATAAAGGGGCTAGCGAACAAAGCTCGTTCTTAGTGCTTATCATTATATATTACAAGCGAATATAACATTCCAATTTAAAACTGCGAGCCGATAAATGTCGGACTGTCGACCAGTCGAATTGGTACGACGCCCTACACGGAATGAGGGAGGTTCCAGGTTCGAATCCTGGCTGAGATAATATTTTTCGCAATAATTTCTTTACAGTTTTTAGATAATTAAATCGCGTCGATTTAATTCCGAGGAGGGAAGGGTTTTTAATGTTTCAACGATAGCAGAATGTTCCAATGTGTTTCAGTCCGACGTTTATCGGCTCGCAGTTTTAAATTGGAATGTATATGTATTTCGTCGCTTTTGTAATATATAATTATAAGCACTAAGAACGAGCTTTGTTCGCTAGCCCCTTTATGAAATTATTTATATTATGCGAACATGACAAACTAATTGTTTAATAAAAATTTAATACTTTATTTTCTTTACGTGAATTTATTTCTCTTATTTTATTTTATATAATTTCTTTTTACTTTATATATACACATGTATATAAGTTAGGTATGTATTATAAAGAAATAAAATGAAAAAAACCACGTAAAGATAAATAAAACTAAATTTTTATCACATATATGTATGTATATATATCGATGTATATGCCGCATATGTGTTTTAAGAAATTTTAATTTTGTTTTGTGTAATTTTTATTCTAACAAATTGAATTATTATCAATATTTATTTTTATTTATTGTTTAGAGAATTGGATAATATCCTCAATTTTAACTTAATGTCGCATTTTTCTATTCTTGTTTTCACATTCTTCTGCGCGGTATCCATTACTTTAAGTGTAAGTCATTGAATTAATTCAGCGACTATTAAGAATTATATGAATACGGTCCATTATTTATTAGATACATGAATATTAATTGCTACACTTTTCACAGCGCATATATAAACGTAAAAGTGCACAAGCGTAACATTGATAAAAGTCCATTATTGTCTCGATTATATCAGCATTTGAGAAGATTTTATCTCGGATTTCGTATATTATATTTAATAGGCAGAAAGAAAAAATTCAAAATCATAATTCATTCCGATTGTAACGTTACTCCTCCCTCGTGCCGACTATATTAGCGTTTTTCATTGGCAGAACTGGTGCGCACTCAGTGCACATTATAAAGCCGTCGTACACAGACCAACGTATATAAAGTGTTTAATATAAACGGGTTAAATCATGAAATCCTCAATATTCTTCATTGTACTATTTGGTAAAATATGTACTGGATATTTTATCAGTCGAAATATTTGCATTTTACTTTAAATATTAGAGATTAAATCGCAGTGTACAACGGCTTTAATGTGCACTGAGTGCGCGCACCAGTTCTGCCAATGAAAAACGCTATATTTTACTTTGCATGCATTACATTATTTCTCATGCTGCCGACAAAGCGCATAATATATCAATATGTACTCGAGGATCTGCACGTAATTTCGGATCGATCGGATTGCAACGAATTAGCAAATTCAGGCAACGTTCTTTGAACTCCCAAAACGTGTCACATTAACAAGAATTAATACGATACCCGTGAGAGAACGCGCGATATCATATCAGCTCGCTCGTTGAAATCAATTCGAAATATACGTTTATATTATACGATGCAGAGACATGTTCGGTTTATGTACGTTTTGATTTTGCGGCGCGCCGAGTGTTTACATAGTACGGCGCGTGTTTATTTTTTGCGGCGTACAATGTGCCGTTGTCAACGAGCATTCATTCACATAGCGAGGCTCGAGCAAGTCAGCAGAGGCGTTGCCTAATTTATTCAGAAAATTTAGGACAGACTTCTATTTATAATTTTACATTTTGATATACGTTACTGTATATTTTAATCAATTTATTAGGTATATGTAATAAAAACGAGGGCAATAATATTTCGAATTATATGTGTAAAGATCACTGTAGACGATTTATAATTTATGTCAAAATTTGGGACAGAATTCTATTTATAATTTTACATTTTAACATACACATTATGTATGTATATTTTAATATGTAGGTATATATTTTACACATATATATATATATATATATATATATATATATATATATATGTATTGTACTGATTTCTCAAATGTTTTTCGTGTTACACGTTACGTACAATTATAATTAGAATTGCATTTAAAATCCCGACACGAATTATATAGATCGTCTAAAATAAAGGAATCTTTAGCCCATCTATTTGTCCAAATTAATCTGAAACGAAAACAATTTGAAAGAAGCGAAATATTCGGTAGACTTTGTAAACGCGTCGAATGTTTCCGTTAGGCGACACACGTTGTCTGGCACGGCTGGCACGTGGCGAGTGTTTACTTTTCGCAGCGTACGGCGAGCCGTTGGCGTTGTCCAGCGCACGTTCTGACCTTATCAATCGCGTCGCGAGGTTCAAGCAGGTATTATATAGGAAGCGGCGCGAGTCGCTCCGCATCCATCCGCATATCATCGCGTCATTACATTTCAAGGCGATTAGCTCTCGCGATTATTCCGCACAGACCGACGACTCGCAAGCGTGCGGGGATCGAAGTAATTGAAATATCTATCAATCTATCTCGTCATTACAAAACGGGCAGCGAAATAATAGAGAGAGGGAACGGGAGTAAATTATCCGATTGCAATTTATTCTACAATTATTTCCTTAATTTATTTTTGAACGCATGTCGCAGCGCGCTTGGAATTTTTCAGCGGATTTGGACGCGTTCGTCTGCCAATTTGCTCATCTGCTCGTTTTGCGTTAAAAGCGCGGAATAGTATTGCCAATCAAACAGCGAACAGCCGCGATACGTATATACGTCGATATCGTTTATTAATGATAAGAGCGCGTTTTATGGGACATGTTCGCGCGTTTCAAATGCATTTACGCGCGCGATATCGAATTTGGGTTGTATATTTTCAGTCGATCTCATGTATTATCGATCAATTCTTAACCTCCTTAAGGTAAATCACGAATCAGTCGCGTCGCGTCGCGCGACATCGGATCGAAGTGAAGTTGCACCGGATTTGAATTTTTCGGTCGTTAACGGGACGCCTCGGGTGAGAAGCGGATCGCGCTCCGGAGCCGAGCGGGCGTCACGACGCATAATTAGTAACTGTAGAGCCGTAATTAGCCGCGTGACTTGATACTCGTCATTCGCGTGTCGCGTATGCGGCGTCGGTGATCAGTCGGGAATCGGGAGGATGCGTATTTCGCGAGATTTATTCGGTCAAGGTCCGTCACCCGGCGCCGGTCGATTACGAGAATGTAGCCATATTGGCAGTATTCCGTGGATGTGTATCCTCGCGATCTTGCTCCGTATACTTATATATCCGAGGTATCATTTTCTTTCCAAATACGGAAAGTGCATGTATAAAGGCTGTAGCATTATTCGGAACGTTGTTGAAATATTGCGAAAAAGAAAACCAAATAACGAAATATCATCGTTAAATAATGCGGTGGCGATCAGTGCGCGCGTGATCAAAATAATCATCTTATATTTTTGCGAGTTTCTAGTGTATGCGTGTACGTACCTAATATGTGTGTGTGTGTGTGTGTGTATCATAAAGGTTCGCAATGGTTCGCAGTAGCAACGGGCGAAAAAGAGAAGAGGAGGTGGCCCGGGGAGGCATCGGGCAACAGCGGAGCAACCGTGGAGTAAGCATTTTATATGACCCGTTTAATTTATTATTTTATACTTGCTTATTTGTTTATTTCGGTGATAAAGATATTGTATTACATATAACATAATGCATATAAAATATTTTAGATTATTTTCAAATATTACAAATGTATTTAAGAGATTTATAAGTAAAACTCGATGAATATCTGTATTTTCAACATTTTTAGATTTATGATTGTATAGATTGTTACGCAGGGAATCAAAAATGAAAAAAATTCGAGGCGCGCGATAATTATTTTTTAAATATTAATTATTCTGATGCACTGTTATAATTTAAATGCATTCTCTTTTACAGATTACTACTCCGCTGCTGCTCATCGTACCCGTGAGTTTGAAATTATTTTTTACTTGCCGAAGTATAAAAAATGGAAATTAACAAAAATTATATTAAACGTATATGAAATGCTATATTAAATATATATATAAAAAATATCACATGCTGAACGAAAGATTGAAAACAAAGAATCGAAATAATCTTTAGTTAAAAACTTTGGACAACAATTGCAACAGCAAAATTTTCTCTATTATTTATTCTTATATAAATTACTTAATATCTAAATTCATCATTGAATCTTATGGTTTTTATCATATTTAAATGTTAAACATTCAGATTAAGTGAAAGTTGGATAAAAATTTCGCCACACTAATTACACCGCTTAAATGTTTCTTACAAAATCGTCAGATTTATAGTCGCGCAAAGAATTCATCGGTCAATTGCCATTTTCTATATTTAGCAAATACTTCAATGAAATACAAGTGAATGAGTTCACTTACCTCTTTCTAAACTGAAAGATGATATAAACGATGATCGCATTGCCGACGAACAGCAAAGCAATTAGGACCGTTGGCAGCACAACATCTGTAACACAATGCAGATTTGATTAATATCGATTGGTTAACGTGCTGTGTCATCGATGTTGATTCGATTTAGTGATACACTTTGGTCGCACGCGTTCAGAACCTCTCACATCACGAATTGCTGTCAGTATTCTGCGCACTAATAAAATTATTGACTATCCGACGATCGTACGAGCAAATGACTAAAAATGAATATTTATAATTTATCCATATTTATGACGCTGACAATAAAATGAATCAATCATATTGATAGTAAATACGAATAATGTATAAATGTCATAATTAAAATGTGTGTGTGTGTGTGGTCAAAGACATTTGGATAATAAATTGCAAAATTTTTAATTGGGAAACGTGTAAGTGTTAACGAACATGTACATTTATAATCCGATATCTGACGGATTAATTATTTTAATTGTAATGTCAATAGAAATATTATTTCAGAAACTAAAAAGAAATACCAAGAAATATCCAAGAAAAGAATTGATTCATACAATAATATTTGAATTAATTTTTAATAGTAAAATAAAGTTTTTAATACACATATGTTAATCATACACACGCATACATGTATCGGTTGCGAAGTTAACATCAAAATATTTGATCATTTTGTAATAATATTCCTAATGTATTTCGTATTAAAAATAACTCTGCTCAACTCAACTCAAAAAATAACACAACAAAACATTTATGTTAATTGGCAATACAAAAACATTTATGCTAATATGATAATAAAACACGTATCGCGAGAGCATGAAAAATTCATAATGACAGCAATCCTGATCGTGCGGGCAGGTCCATCATCCGCCTCGGACCTCGCGTCATCATCTTTCGCCGAGCGTCATCAACCGTGGCATACTGAACTTTGGACGCTACGGCGAGTGATGACTGAGATTTCTTCCTCCAAGAGCCTTCCTGCTTGTTCGTGTATAATTTGATATTTTCAACACGTCGCCGTTTTTATCACGTTTACCGTTCGGCGCTTACGTCTTTAGCCAAACAATATATCAAGCGACTCGTAAATCAATACTTGTTGCAAAAAATTATAATTTAGCATATTTAATATCAAATATATTTCTGGCTTAAATTAAACATTCCGAAATAAATCTTGAAAAAAGAAATATATTCTTTTTCTTTTTTATAACTTTACGTATTACGTGTCATCTAGCTTTCTTAGAAATTAACTCGAAGCAATAATTGTTTTCATCTTCCTCTTCAATTTTTCTCTCTCGAAAACACGACATAAAGCCTCTAGTAAACAATGGCAACAGCTTCATATTGAACCGAGTGTAATCGCACTTCAATTTCGAGTCAAATATAGCTAGGGAACTTTTATTAATATAATCGCGCAAACAGCACTGAGAGTGACTATTATTGCGAACTATTATTTCGCAACCGTGTTTGAAAGCAAATCTCTTTTTATCGCATCATTGATATGCTATTGGATCTCTCAAAAATTAATTGCTTTAAATTAGCAGCCTATAATTTCGACATTTACATTTATGCACTTTGCACATCAAAGAAGCATTTATCACTCGCGATTAATATAATCTCCTCGCTTCGTTGTATCTTATTACCACTTGTGTATCAATTTTAATCGCTTCCTAGCAAGATAATGTTTCTGATGACATTGTCGATATAATTCGGGTCATTAGCTTGTTGCACGTGATATGTGACCGGCTAAAATCGGAATTGTAGATAAATTAAAAATATCAATCTAGAATTTTTAAAATTTAATATTGATTCAATAAAATCCAAAAGATCTTCAAAACTTTTTTTGTGATATATAAAATGATATATTAACATCTAATTAAAAACTTTTATTGTAAGATTTGTGAACGTTAATTTTGCCTCTAAAATATAATTTTCATGAAAATAAAAATTAATTATTACTGCGCGAAATTAACAAGTCAAAAAAGTATTTCTCGTAAATATCACATATCTTATTATGTTGTAAATTCTTTCAAATTCGTAGATTTTATCTCATCGCGGCTTTGTTCTTCAAACACGAGTAAACGATATTTAGAAAATATATTCTTTTGCATCAGTTTTTCACAAATCTCGGCATTACCAAAAATGATGTAAGACTGCTGAAGCCTCCATTTCACGTGCGAACAGCCTAAGCTCGTGCATATCACACGGGACACTCGCGTCACTTTGACAACACGAGATACAGATAGCACGACAACGACGTAATTATCGGATTATTCACTATCGGCTGAAATCAGACTATTACTTTCGAATCAAAGAAAATCGTCGTCGTATTCGCAGGAGAAAAAAATTGTGAATTCAGTTCACTGACCTACGACGTAGTCCGCTTGCTTCATGATGGACGATTGCGCCGAATCCATAATGGGGCTGATGCTACCGCTCGCGACTGCGTCCTCGCCGCGTCCTATTCTCACCCCCGACCCAAGAATATTGTCCCCGGAGAGACTCGACAGATGATGGTGCTCGTTCTCTGCTTTCACGATCACCGCTGACGTGGCTGTGAACAAAATTAAAGTTTCGGCGTTATAGCAATCGGTCGCAGAATCGACAAAATAAGACTCGCCGAAAGTTGCTTCGCTTAAAAAAATTTAATACTTTGAAGTTTCGTTGAATACATTTTCTACATTATAATTTTTAACATAAATTTTATCAGAAAGACGTTATAATTTCCTATTTTAAATCAAGATTGAATTAAAGTCTAGCAGCTAAAAATTTCCCTCTTATAATTAATGTAAACTCCAAAGTTGGAATGAGAACATTCTGTAACATAAATAATAATCTGTGTCGTTTCCACTATATTTCTAAAATTTCGTAGATTAAAAATCCTTTTCAGTTTCATAATCTGACATATTTTACGTGCAGCTTTTTCCTTGTTTCACGAAAATACTGTCCTTTAATATCTGCAATAGAGATAAAACGAATGCAAAAATGAGTAAAACAGTTTTACATTTTATCGAATAATCTTCTAATGCAACGCCACATAAATTCTACAGTCGCGATCGATGTTGTCGATAACTTCGGGGGTAATGCATGCGCGATGTAATCCGGATTTGCGCTGCAAGACTACAAACTCTGATAAGTCTGATATCGATACTTTGAAACAGTTGCCGATAAAAAACCAATCGGACAAGTCGTCCGAAAAGCCACGGTAACTTCGTGTATCGATCTCGACGATTCTCTCTGCGGTCAAAGGGAGGAATAAGCGATTGCGTAGGGGTGCTTTATTAACGGATCGATAGGGTCGCGGTTTCCGCGGGGGAAGTCGCATATTGTGCCTCGAATCGCATTTGAGCATCTTGATCTCCCGTATTCTGCTCTTTACAGCAACAATTACAGTGTCAGCGTTTGCTGCTCTATCCGATAGCCATTTAATTCCATTCTATTTTAATCTCATTAAACGTCTATTCATGTAACAATCGTGTATTTCAGAAAAAACAGACGTAAGAAAATTTCTTTTCAAAAATTGTATTTAACCATTTTTTCTTTTTTATTTAAATAAATTATATCTCTAATAATGCAATCTGCTGACACAATTATATATTTTTTAAACAGATATAATATTATTAAAAAATGTATTTATTTAAAATAACCCAAAACTTTTCAATTTTAACACATTATATGTACAATGCATTGTTATTATTATAAATTATTATTATACAAATGGATTGATACATCACGTATATCACGTGACACGTGATAACAAAAAGTGCTTCAGCATATTTGCATTCTACATTTATCTTATAAAATGATATCGATATGATATATATACATAGATTATCGAGATATATGTATAAATTCTTCGTGAACTAATTTTTTAAAATCTTTATTTTCTTATAATAAAAACGGAAAAATTGAATAAGAATGACATTTTAAATTATAATCTAATTCTGAAATTATATAAGAAAGACATATCCTGTGTCTGATATTTTCGTTCGTTTCAAATAGGTGAAAATATATTTCGGCTTATCAAATTAGAAGATATGCAAACGATATGTTATAGCAAATCATTGATTTACTATTTTTAATATTCGATCGCTCGAATAGCATCATATATTTATATGCATGTTAATATAATTATATTATTATTTAATGCAAAGGACTTATTCTCGACTCTAATTTTAAAAATCATATTAAATAAAATTATCAAGAAATGCAACTTTAAAGTAAAATTAGATTCCATTAAGAAAGTACACACTCACAATACGTGGTCTAAATCGTTTGTATCTCTTCTCGGAATACACACTATGTCCCGTACATACATGTACTTCGTCTGACACATGCTTGCCGAAGCTTAAAGCAATCTGCCAAATCTAATATTATTAAACGGAAAACGGTTTTCCTGACTTCTTCGGCGAATTAAATAGGATCGCAAATTCAAGATAATTCCGGAGGAATCCGCGGATTGGCGTGTCGATAACTTGTACTCACGAGTACACGTACATACCGTTATATACGTCTCCCGATTCCGGAGCGCGGGTTTTTCCGTCGATCTCTCGAGGGAGACGCGCTCTCGCGAGAGAAGCCGACCCACATCCAGAGCAACCGCCCATAAAACACCGTTTACGACACAACACGCGTCCGTCGTTATCCCGGGTAGCCGCAAGAAACACCCCCGGGCAGAACGCTTTTTTTCCTAACGTTAACACGATATGATACCGTTACCGTTACCGCGAAACATATCCCGTGAATTATCCTCTTTCCCCGTCCCCCGGTAAATTGCGAAATTTCAACCTTCTCACCACAACCGCTCTGCCTTCGCTGAACGCTGTCACGCGAAGAAACGAAAAGCGTCGCGTTCTTTTGGCAAGTAGCGGAATCGCGAACAAAGCGCTCGCACAAGTGCACGTTCCGATAAGAGTAATCTTAAAGCGTTACGCACATATGGGTGATAAGGCAACGAAGCTATAAACTGCTATAAAAGGAACGTTTATCTTTTGTTGCAGCTTATCATGGCTTGTTATGCCCAAAAAATATCAATTTTTGACACCAATGGCAATAATTTCATTAGGTACAATAACAACTTGTTTTATCGAGGATTGTTTACAGTTTACAGCTTAAGAATTACGAATTTTACGATCTTAATTTTTGGTAATTCACGGCTGTGAATTAATGGATGTAGCATATGACTTTGAACTGACATGAGAATAACTTGCGAAGGAAAGAATTAAAATAGAAGAATATTTAATTCCGTTTGTTAGAATTGAATATTTAATTTTCTGTCGAGATTGATCTTATGATGTATTCGTTTTTTTTTTTTTTCATGTGTCCCACAAATTCGCATGAAAAACAGTTTGGAATTTTATCCCATTTTATTCTATTTTCTCAATGCAAAATTTATGAAGCGTATCATTCTCCTCTCACCCAAACTTCAACTCTCGTCTCCCGACTTTTCCGGCGCAGTTGGTCCAAGCTGCTAATGCAGAACTGACGATTCTACCGAATCATGCTAATATTTGCCGAAGCACGGCTGCGTTCACTGGAAGACGCGGTCTCGGGAAACCTTGCTCTTACTTCTCCCTTGAAACTAATTTTCACTCGACGAAGAAACGACGTTTTCTTCGGCTATGCTGCCACGCTACTCGCGAGCAAACGCTCCGTGATAACTATAAATACCACCATTTACACCGAGTGTTCCACAATTACCGGAGAGAATAAAACCGCATTGTGATTAATTCGAAGATAATTCTTCAGTAACGACCATGTCGAGAGAGAAATCCATTATTTATCGCGCTTTCCATACTTCAAATACTGTATGTTATAATTAAATTTCGAACTGCGATTCTCTATTAAAATAAAATCTACGTATTTCGCATTAATAAATAAAAATTTCGTCATCCATCTTCTATATCACGAACCTCGGGCTTTGCGCAACAATAACGTCGCCTATTATCAACCTTAATTGCAACGAAAATTAGTTTGACTGGGTATATTTTTTTCAATTTATTCAACCGGTCTACAAATGAGAAGGCTATAACAGGTCGTTTGAAGACACCCTGTGTATTCACACGTAGTGTGTTTATCCAAGCGCAAACGAACGTTGAATTATGAAGTAATTATCGCGCGACCGATGCACCTCGATAAGAGAAGATAATTAACGAAACGCGAAACATTCGTAAAAACTAATATTAGCGTTGCAAAAATTTCATAGCATTCTTACAATTTTTTGCAAAATACCGAATCTAGAAATCTAAGATATTTCTTTAAATAATGTCTTACTTTTAAATTTCTACATCTTGAATAACTTCTTATTTTTTTTTTTTTTATTAGTATATAATTACTGGTAGAAAAAAGAACATCAAGAACCTTTATCCCTACGATACCCGATAACGTTGTGTTAATTCATTCGCACGGTCGAGCATGATAAGAAAGACAAGATCGTACAACATATGGAAATCTTTATGGGGATATCTTACAGGTACATTAGTATAGAGTGAATATATCAGCCCTCCATGGTGTTCTTTTTTCCATGTCCACAAGTGTATTTCTCATTAGAATTACAAATAAATATTACGAAATATTTAATAACTCATGTCGAAATCTTAAGACCTACTTTACCCGCAAAGATAATTACAATAAAGTTAAAAAATTACTTATGTAAAATTACTCATGTAAAATTTGTACAAATTAACCTTCTGCAATTTTCGTATATTATACAAATTGTTCGTGTTTTACTTATCTATTTTAATTATCTAATGTTATCTGGACTTTTTCTAGAATAAATTCAGTTACTCGTAGAACAAATAAATTAATTGCTCTTTACATGATTAAAAAACTGCTTGGCACGAAACCCGTTACACAAGCATGTAAGCAAAGTCTAAAATTTCAAAAAAAAAAACGCATTTTAAAATTGCATAATATAGATATCATCGTATTTATATTATCTTGTTATCTTGTTCAATTTTATCTTGTTCAATTTTTAACATAAGCTCCAAGTTAAAAATGATTGTTATTCAAATTTATATTCCTTCGCAATCACCATCCTTCAATTTAAAGGACGTAATATACTTTGTCGCCTCCTGTAACTGTGGTTTTAATTAATTTGTGGCAATTCCAAACTCGTCCAATGTGACAGGACAAAAAGATCGGAGAGTTAAACTTCTAATGAAATTAAATTATTCAGACATCACTTATCGATTTATCCTGCGATAAAGGTTATAAATAAACTTTCCATTAAAAGTTAAAACGTTTGTTTTAGGTCCTCCGTTTCAAATATACTTAAAATCGAATTTACGCGATTATTTGAAACTTGTCTTCGAAATATAGAGTGTGCCATGAATTGGGAAATATGTACCTGGTTTAAACTTTTATTTTAATCATTAAGTAAGTTAATATTTCAAATAAAATTAGAAATTATATATATATATATATATATATATATATATATATATACACATATAACCTTCTAGTGCCGTTTAACGATCATTGATGATCATGTTGACTACTATCAGTCATTATCATGATTTTCCTGGGAAAGAACTGCGCTACCTTCAGTGGGATCGCCATTATACCTCGGCCATTACCTTGCTAGAGGTGACGATCGAATAAAAACCAATATTTACAATTAGTCCGATTTAGAACTCGGATCAAAACAGCCTACGTCTCTCTGCGCCACGATCGCTACAATGCAGCACATATTTAAATATATTTTAACATATATTAGACTACATACGAAAATATCCATTTGCAACATATATGTATATAATGAAATATCGCGATAAATCTCGTGTTTTCCTTCCACTTTTCCAAATGAAAGTCGCTTAGGTCAAGTAGATTATTTTCAGAGAGTAATTAATATAATCATGTAGTTGCCCCTCGAGTCGGGATGTTTATTTTTTTTTTTTTCATTCTTCAAGCTTAGCATGCGAACATGCAAGCGCGCACGCGACAGTCGTATGATCTCCACGAGTAACTTCCGTCGTATGATCACGGGTGAAAAAGAAGAGAAGAAAAATTAAAGGGGCCACGTATGTCAATAATAACCGAGAGGCGCTCGCTCAGCGAAAGCTCACTCGAGGGAGGGAGTCATCGTACGATGCGTTATCGCGACTCAATGTGGGAAGATTTCGATGAAACTCGCTGATTCCCCCATAGGTCATCGGATATCGGTGACTCCGATGCGTTCGTTATATTTTTTTCCCCCATTCCATGTGTGGAGCACGCGTCAGTCACGACGCTAATACACACGATTTCTTGAGAGAACAGATCGTCCGATAAACACGTGAGAGATAACAGAGCTTGTCCTACCGAATGATTAAATGGACTGAAGTAAATACAACGGACAGTTCGTTACGATAATAGCCAAAACGGATTGTTGTGTTTCGGAGTCGTGCCTTTCGCGAGATTGCCCGGCTGAGTAACAGTGGCGGATTCTGAATGAGAACTAACTGCGGTAAATTAAGATGATTACTGACGAAATGGACACTGTGTACTCTTCAAATGAATTGACCGCGTGCAAAAATTTTCTCCTCTGAAATAAACCGTGACAGACGTATAAATATTTTGAATAAAGATATAAATGCACAGTATTATTCTGTGACTTCTGTTTTTCAAATAAATTCTGTTTCGTATACATATTTATAAATACAGACAGTATAAATATATCATATACTTTCAGATTTATATATTTTTTAAAATAAATTTTGGTCTTCTAAATTTTTTGTGAATTTAGAAATGGAGATACTAGTAATCTATTTTTCAACAAGTCAATCACAGCTAAAAAGGATAAATTTCAAAATAATAGTTCCTTTTTTCGTTATCAAAAGTATCACTGTCTTCTCAAACACGTAAAGGATGGAATAAATATCACGTGTCGTATATCGTAACAGAAACGCACTAAAACGCATTTTTATGCCGCGAGAGTATCCTTGGCTGTTGCCTAATCGCCGCCAATTGTCGGCTGCCCCATAATATAGTTAATCCCCGAATAGCCGACAAAATGGAGGGAGAGACCAGCCAGCCTTGCCTTTAATGCAATCCAGAATTGTTTCGTGGAACGATTACGGATGGAATCTACGCGTCTGAAACTTTCGGTGCGGATTTACTACGCGTGGTTTAAACTCCATGTATAACTTTAACCGCCGTGATACACGTCTCGCGGCTTCGGTACTCTCGAATATATTTCGTTCATTAATAGATATAACCTAGATATTTAATAAATGTATCTAACGTATGTCTACCTATAAATAACATTTATTAGCGTATAATATACATCATCAGATGTTATTAATTATATATAAATTATCTGGAGATAAAGAGACGTGTTGGACTTTTGCAAAGATTAGAGAAAAAGTATTACAAATATTATTCAACGAAATGCAGGAGGAATTCTACAATTGTTTCTAAATGTTAGCACAATCGGTGAATATAAACACTGATAAACACTTATTTTAAAGTCATTGGTCAGTAAAGTTATTAAAGACGTACAAACGTATTTTAACACATACAAATTTATTGTTTATTTAAAGCACGTTAAAATTCTAAGAACGTAATCAAAAACGGAAGTTTCAAAATAATGATACATGATACTGAAAAGGTTAATTTATACGAAGTTTTGAAGCCGTAAATATCGAATTCCGTAAATATGCGAATGAACTTGAAACTAACTAGAATGTCTGTTATTTGCGTTTTTCAGCAAAAATTCGTAGGTTATTGTACCCGCGTTTGTGGCAATAATTTCTTGGCAGTCCAAAGTCCAAGTGCTTTGGTATAGTTGGATAATAAGCTGAGTAATTTCAATGCGAGCGCTGTTCGGAGTTACGTCAGCCTTTCGCGGAAAAAATTAATTTTAGAGCGGGCGCAGCAAACTTTTGAAAAAAACGGAAGTCTGTTTCGCTGATACGGATAGAATTATAATATAGATTTCTTCGAACAGCACATTTGAAGGAGTAAATTATGCGTAATTAAATATGCAACAAGATATGAAACTATAAATAAAATGCGTTTATTGTTAGAAACCTTTCAAGAAGTCGATATTGTTACATAAAAATAATGATTATTTATCACTGTCGATGAAACAAAAAAGAATAGAAATAATTTCATAAGATAACTGACGCATTACAAGCGGCGATTATGTCTTTCCTTACGGAAAAGTAGCAATTTGGATTACATGGTAAATCAAATGCGAGAGGACAATTTGTAGTTCTCATGTAATTATACAGTGTGACGAAATTATAGCGTAGTCATAACATCATGGGCTGCGTTATTGGATTACACGAGAGTGGCGGCCTAATGAAAAGGAAGGGAGAGGAATTCGGAACGTACACGAGATGCAGCCGTTTCGTACGTTACGTCAGTCACGTATACTGCGTGTAAAAAGAGTGAACCGATTTGTAACACAAGGTCGGCTACACGGCGAGGCTGTCGAGAAATTGTCCAGTTAGAAGAAACAATTATTTATGACAGTCTTAACGCATCATTTTCGATAACTGCAGCAACATTGTAATATATTAAGGTCATAAAACTTGTTTTGCCACACGAAACTTAACACTGCGCGGACACCATGTTTTTGGAGCATTCGCCCGGACATCCTGGGCCACATTTAAGTCCGAAGGGTTTTTGAAAGCGTTTCGTGTTACAAAAAATCTATAAAAATTCATGTATCATCTTAAGGTTTCAAAAAGTGATTTTTATACTTACATAGCCCGGAACTGTTGCATTTTTTTTAAGTGTTGAAACGTCAGAAGAAAACTATAGAATACGAAAAATTGACTGTGCCTTAAAAGGCCCACGGTGTCCGCGCAGTGTTAATATTCTTTGACGAAAAGAAAGCTGGAATTATGTTATTCTTATATAAATTTAATCTGTTAACCTTTGGAGGACGGGCAAGTTTTTTCACGACTTTTTATGATTTTTATTTATATATATGTGTTAAAGTGTTATACCACGAAAAGTAAACGACCCCTCCGTGGAGCCTAAAAATAGGCTTCCCGTCCTCTACAGGTTAAACTTACTATATTAGGTCTTCCCTCTTATCCAGTTTGGACACGAAGAAAGTTTCCAGACGAAACTGTGCTCAAATGTAATTTATTAGCTAATATTAAAGTTGATCTAAACTAACTCAAGTCAGTTCTAATCTTGGAAATATAATCATGAATTCTGGACTTTTTACGGAAAGCCGTTCTTCGTACGCGGTTGGACCTGGTTCGCGGTAGACTGTAGAGTGTACCTCTCTTGCTGAATCAACATATAATTGAATGTCAGCCACGCAAACAAACGGACAAACGTCATCGTCTTCGCGTCTTCGGTGAAATTTAATTCCGCCACTGTCGCGCAAACGGATTTTTTTCCGAATGGGAAACGGTGCTCTAATCGATTTCATCCCAATCAACGAGATTTTGCATCCCGTTGTGGGTTCGATTTGAATCGGGACGAACGATTTGATATTGAGAACAATTATTATTATCCTTTGATACAAAGGGTTTATGTTGGATACATAGGGAACAATGACGAAAAGAGTGAAGTACAATATATAAACTTCGTGACAGAAAAAAGTTCGAAATATCGCAATATAAACAAAATTAAAAATTTGATAGTATTAAAATAAAATGTCACGTTAAAAATACAACGATAATTAAATAAAATTTTATGCGAAAAACGAATAACAAATATTTTACATGACATACGAATATCAATTTTCATTTAGCTCCATTAAAATATTTCAATATACTCTTCTTATTGAAAATCGATGTCCATTAATTATCTAAAAATTTTTATTATTTGAAAATAAATTGTTGCTGAGTACTTATTATAACTCGCTCGAACAATTCAATTGTAATTATTTTCCATTGATTTGCGAAAGCAATTGATAAGCATATGCAGTTCGATAGACAGTCGAGCAAATAAATCAGAGAAATTTGACAGAGCTGGGTGTACACTTAAAAATTAGAAAGTTACAATTCCATGATTAAAGAGGCATTAATTTCGGTGAGTTAGAATAGCAAAGTTTCGCGAGATTCGGTACAATTTCCCCAAATTACCCCGATACAATGTTTACATGGAGAAGAAAACGATCTCTAAGTTTAGACATTGATGCGAGGCACGTTTCACGGCTGTATTGTCTCCGGTCACACCCGCGGAATCCCGTCCCGCGATTATGCTAAATAATATCTCGGTCGTTATACGAAATAAAACGCGTAAAAAGTGTGACACTCACTGATCAGGTTCCTGAAGGTATCGGTGAATATTCGAATCATCGTGGAAGAGTCTGTCTACCTTGAGATCCGACTAAATATCTATTATCTCGTGTCCCCGGCCGCGTCTGTCAGCTGCTGCTGCGCACCACTACCATCACACGATCTCTGCCGCACGTTGCAACAGTACGATTCTCCCGCACTTGTGCCGCTTCCACTAGATCCTACCAAAGGTCCGAGGGATTCGCGTTAAATCTCTTGAGAACTCTCCCACTTTCTCCCTCTCCTCTCTACTCCTCCCTCCCTCCCTCCTTCTATCTCTCTTTCTCTCTCCCTTTCTGTCTCTCTTTATTTGCACGCGGCTGCCGCGTGGTCCATTCACAAAAGAAAAAGGAGAAATGATCGAGATTCCTCTTGCGAGAGAAAAGTTCGCAAACAGATCGTCTCCGGAAAAAATTGCAACGAGATGGAAAAATGCAACCGAAGCCACTGGTAATTTGCAATTCGTGATTCGCTGACCAAAGATTGTCCAGAAGGTTTTGTCCTCCCCTCTCGCAATCGCGAGATGATGAAATTCCAAGTTACACTGCGCGTCGCGGACAATCTAATATCTGAAATGTGTAATTTTCTTGATGTAGCAGGAAATTGGGGAGTTCAAGATTTCTCTCTCTCCCGCGTCTTCAATGTTTCAGTCTTCAAATGCTGCTCGCGCTGAACACAATGAAATCCAGGATGTCTCTCATAAGGATCTCTCTCATAAGGAATGATATCGCAGGAAGCTTGAATTTCAAAGTTCCTCTTCAAAATGAAGAAAAAAATCAATTCGGAATAACTTTCCTACGTAGAAAGTTTCGAATTATATTTTTCGCTTATCCTCGTCTAAAAGAAATTCTATAATTTCCTTCGGGTTCTCTTCAACGTGGGAAGCTTCTTCTTCGAAACGGTCCTCGGTTATCTTCAAAGAAAAGTCCAAGATCTCTTCTCGTAGCCTCGATGCACCGAACATCCGAAAGTTTTTTCTCTCTTGTCGTTCTCGACAAACAAAAAGTCTCAAGTTCCACGCTACTCGCTTTAAAGGAAAATTGGTCTGCTCTCGCTTATCCCGACCGCAAACCGCACGGGGATGCGTGCCTTCCTTCGACTTCCGATCGTGGAATTGGTTCACGTCGCGAGGGAAACACCGCGCGCACACCGTCACCGCTGGGAACGCTCTGCCGTGGCTCGCGCCGCTCGCGTCATCGTCATCGCCGTCGCGCGTCGCGCACTCGCCTCCTCCACCTCCCTCGCTTCGGCCGAACTGTACTTTGATACCGCGACGTCGCGACGTCGGGTCGTTTCGTTGTGGCATCGACTGAGCGAATCCGGCGCTATTTCGTCGGCTTTATTGTCCGCCGGCACAGCGCGTAACGAAAAACGCCGACGACGACGCCTTCGTCGCTCTTTGACCTCCGCGAGGAGGGGCGAAACGGAAGGTGCTGCGGTTATCTTTATCAGCTTTCTCGGATGCTCATCGCTTCTCCCCCTCCGGCCGCCTCGCGAGAAATTTCGCTGTTCTACCCTGCGATTAATGATTCCTTCCTTGTAATTTGCACGGCGGGGATTTAAAACACGTTAATGAGACTACTTGCCGCAGGTTAGAAAGCTGGATAATTGACTCTAGAATGCACGTAGACTGGATCAGATTGATTGATATTTCAGAAAAAGAGATTTTTATCTGAGATACATGTGTATATAATCACTGCTGATATGGCATAATGCACGTGATCGAATTATGCAACTTTGTTCGCCAGTGAACTTCTTCGAGCCGTAGAAAGATAATCTTTACATTAAAAAATCTAATAAAATCAAATACTTTACTTTAAAAAATTTTCACTAATATAAAAGTTAAAATAAGGTAAAATAAAATATGATCACCTCTAAATATTATATCCAGATAACAAGCTAACGTAATTCTGATGTTTAAAATAAGTAAATAACGTCAGCTCGGTTTTAATTATTTTTAAAATAATATAAATTCTTAAATCAAATGCGAAAAATCTACATGAGAAAAATACATCAATCTATACATTTAAAAAAATCCAAAAGTAAGTTTCAAGGAATTGTATTATATTCTGTTGCATATATGTATATATTTTTTCGTTATTTTCGTCTCTTTTCGTCTGCAATTCCGAACTATTTTTAACACAAAAGATTCAATGATGTTGTTTGTCTTCCTTGTCGAGCACGATGCGATCTGAAGATGATTTGTGTCCTTAGCTTGCGTCCGCTGGACCAAAACATCTCGCTTAAGTCCATTCGAAGTTTGTCGCAATGAAACTTGGCTGAATGATGATTTGTCATGATGGCCTTGTTGCGCGACAAACATATTATGCTTCGAGTGGGGTTTACCAGCAATAGTCTTTACCAGAAGACAGCAAAAAGAGAAAAACAAGAAGAAAGAGAGAAAAATTAATCTCTCTAAAAAAACAAGAAAGAGAGAAAAAGAGAGGGGGAAAGAGAGAGAGAGAGATATATATATACATATCACAGTTTGTTCCATTTCGCAGAACCGAGGAACGCAGAGCGGGAACTAGCGTAACTCCATTTTTTTTTTTTGCATAATTGTGGCTTCCCGTAAAATGCGTAGGTTGAAAAGAGCTTGTAAAACTTTTCCGTCAGCTCAATCCTGCATTAATGATGTAAAGCTGGAGACAAGACACTTATATTTAAAAATATTTAAATCTTTTACCGGCAAGGTATCAAAGCACCTTTATCACAGAAAGAAATCCTGTGCTGACAACTTTTTTGAGGATAAATATATCTCCATTAAAATCTCGTTTTGTAAGTAAAACAAGGTCAAAAACAATAAAAAATCGATTAAAATATTTTGTGCAATGTTATCGCAAATTTTTAAAAATAATAAAATTTATAATTGAAAATGATTTATTATGTTTGTAACTTGAATAATTGTACATCGTACGTTGTACATACGATATTTTTAAAACTCGCTACATTGTATTTCAAAAAGCAATGAAATTTTAATAAAATCCATATACGTCCAATATAAACTGGATCCTCGACTGGATCGATATCTGATTCACATTTGGTAAATTAAAAAAAATATTGTGTTTATATAAACGTTTGTTCCGATATTTAAAACAATACGTATCTCGAGCTGACGGCGCGTGGTATAAATTTAAATTCATTTCATGTTGCGCAATTACACATTTTTCATTTCTCCGTCTAAGATGCCATCCGGCGCAAATTCGCTCGGATGGAGATACCTGGTCGCCGCCTGCGTCTCCTTCGCGAAACATATTCCCTCGCGCCTCATCTTCGTCACACGTACCCTTTTCTCTCTCGATGCACGTTTCTCCTTCCTCAACCGCACCGATGAGTCATTACAGTTGGGTACAAAGTCCGTCGACGGCCGGTTCCGTTCCCCGCCCCTCTCTGCCCCCCCCCCCGAGCTATTCTTCTCGCACCGCTCGCGACTCACCAATTCGGTTACCTAAGAGATTCCTCCTTCGCGAGTTAATCGCCTTTGCGACACCGCCGCTACATTTCCCTTTATCCCGTACTTATCCGTTTCTTCCCCCTCCCTTCCGCGGTAAGTTTCGTGCGACTTTGCACCGTGTAGTTACAGCTCGTTAAGGCATAATTAACGGCTCAATTGCCGCTCTCCGGGTTGGCTGAACTTTGCCCGCCACGCAACGCGCGCGTGTTCACCAGGAATCGCGATTTCGCCGCCGACCTTGATTGGGCCGCCCGTCCAGTTTCGTTCCTTCTAGATATCCTCCTGGAATCGATGCATTCTCTTTAACGCATTCCTGATTCTGTCCAATCGAGGTCTAATATCGAATTTGACACGTTTATTGCCACTGCAATTTTTATCGTCGCTAGATTACTTATTTTATAGGAATTTTCGAGCTCCAATATTGCACTTTCTATTCTAAAAGCTTTTTTCAATATATCTTTTTGAAGTATTTCCTCTGGAGAGATTTCTCGCTTCAAAATTAAATTCTCAGATCTCTCTTTGGGAAGTACGTCTAATTTTACATCTGTTTTAGAATTCTGTGAGAATTTTGGTGAGAAACTGTCGATTCTTTAGTGTTAATACATTTTTTAAAGAGTTTCTTTTTTAGAGGCCGATTTCTCGGAAAGGACAGTCCTCAGAATAAATCTTTTAGAACATGGAAGTGGAAATCTTGCAGATCTCTTTGTTCAATACTCAACTTTTATCATATGGTTGCCGACTTTTTCAGTATTATCCTTTTTTAAAAGGACATTACTAAAAGAGAACATTCTCTTCAAGAAAATCTTCGACTCTTCGGCATGTATCAATTCGCTGCCTTTTCCAAGCGTCTCTCCTTATTTTAATCAAGAAATCCTCTTTTAAAGGATTCTCTCCGGAGTAACTTTTTGCAGGATCAAACTCTTAAGAGCATTCTCCTCGAAGTAACATGACACGCTCTTGAGAACAGTTTCTCTCCTCGAGAGAGCTCTATTTTACCGAGAGACCGCCGTCGATCCTTCGGCGTCTCTCCACGGAGATCGACGATTCTCTTCCACCGCGAAGTGGATCGACTTTCCCCGCGAATCTATTCGGTGGCGATCTTTCGACTCGATCCCGCGATGACCTTGACGATGCGCTGCTGACGGGGCGACCCGAGGTGCGGCGGGCAGGGCTCTTCTCCGCGATGGTCGCGCGTTTCAGGCTCGCGATACCCCCGCGCGTGCGTGGCGGTGATGCGTGATCGCGGGTAAGCGTGCGTACGTAAACGTGAACGCGAGCTCTCCATTGATAAACAAAGGGCGGTCGGTGTTGAGGAAGACGCGATGGAGCCACTCGGTATATATCAGGGGAACGCCGATGGCGACTGGAGGAGGTTCCCGCTGGCATCGGCAGTTCACGTTGTTCCTCCACCGCGGGTGAGGGAGACCTCAGTGCCGCGGTGGTGAGGGCAATGACGAGAGCGAGAAGGGAGGGAAAACGTATGCCAGCCTGGGGAGAGGGAGCAAACAGGGCCAAGCGTTGTATCCCTCTCTACCGTCGGTGATCCATCCCCGCTCTCTCTCTTTCTCTCTCTCTCTCTCTCTTTCTCTCTTCCTTGCCACGTCGATGCGCCTCGTCGACAGTCGTCGAAAACAAGTTGGCCGCTCTCTTGGCGCGATAGGTCGAACTAGACACGGACTGTGTCGGTTTCGCGGAGAACGTAGGGACTAGAATCGATTTTGGTGGTGGGCAAACAGCTGAACAGCCGCGTACAGCTGTGCGGAGCACGAGGCTTCGTTAATTCTGCATAACACAGAGAATTCTGCAAAATTCCGATGTTGAAACTTAACGAGTTTCCAACGTCAGAAATTAATAATGACCCCTGCACGTCATCAGAATTTCTTGTAGCGTAGGGGAGCAAATGAATTTTGTAATTCTGCGCGAAAATTTAATAACTCTGCATCAAGATTTTGCTGCAGCGGGTTATATAATTCTTTGTTAAAATTTAATAATAAATTTGCGCTATAAATTTTATAACAAAGAACACGTAGTCATGAGAATTTAATAAGACTAATAAATAATCTACAAAGGATGAGTTTCCTTTTTTTTTAATACCTATACTCTTTATTACTCTTGAAGACTATAAAAGAAAATTATTTTTTTTTTATTTTAAGTCATATAATAAATATAACAATTTTGCGATATATTGGAAGCTAATAACGAACTAGTTATAAAATCTCGATATACCCTCCTTTCTCCAGCATTATGAATTGGATGTTTATACGTCAGAAATATAGAGTGTGAGAGTGTGTGTATCTTGTAATTTTACCTCTTTTTTTTATTCTACTGAAACTTTAATCAATATATCTTTCCAGTATATGTATCATATTATCCCAATATAGCCTTCGATATTTACTGGGAGAAATTAAAATATTTCGCACAAGTAATTGCAAGTAATCCCCAAGCTCGATTAACTTCGCTAGAACATTTAAACAAAGTTCTCGTTTTCAGCAACAGATCGAGGCTACACTTTCACGGAGTCAGCTCACCGAGCGGTGCAGCTGCGCTCTGTTGTTTTATTCTACTAACTCTAAATTTATCACCGAGAAGAGAAGCTAGAGAGAAAGGAAGAGGGAGCAGGGGAGAGAGTGAGAAAGACAGACAGGATAACTTCAAGGAGGGGACGGAAATATCCCCCACCATTCCTGTCGCCTTTTACTCCCCTCAGGACCAAATCCGTTCGTCTCTCTTCCTTCTCTTTCCTGCTCGCTCGCGCTCCTTATAACGATGCACGGTACAGGGACGATGCGACGCGACGTTGCAGCTGAGCGACTACCGAATTACGTATGCATCTGCCGTGACTGTACACGCGGATGCATCATTTCGCGCGAGACTGAAATGTCCGAAATGCTCTTTTCTCGGAATGATGAATGAAAAATCCGATTTTGTTTATCCGGAAATTGGGAGCCGTCCGCCATTTCGCATCGAAATGGATTTTCTCGGGAGCGTGCAAAATTGGTTTTGTTTCGAGAACGATTGAAATGGAAAAGCGCGCTATATTGAAGATTATTCCGCTTTATTTATTTTTCTGTTATGGGAGGATGTAGCTACATTTTTTAATTCCACGTAGCCTGATGTTATAAAAGGAAAAAAAAATGTAATAACATAGCTTTCGCGTAGAGCAAGAATACGTGTATTGGAAAGAAAGAAGCTGTAGCTTGTTTCGTTAGCTACTTATTGTCAAATCGTTAATATTTGATGGAAACATTTATAAGAGTAATCGCAAATATTTTTAACATTAGAAAATGAAGTTTAAATTATTTGCTATTAACAGAAATGCATTCATCTTATCACTATAAAATAGTTTAATAATATGTGTTTTGAGTCATTTTAACGGATGTGGATATGTTATCTTATCAATATAATTTGTTGCAAGTATTTTACTAAACCTAATTACTTTGTATTGCTCTGTTTCTCTCCCTCTCTCTCTCTCTCTCTCTCTCTTCTTCTTTTTTAATGTAAAGTATTTCATTTGTATTAAATTTAAACAGTAGACATGATATACATTTTTGTAAGATAATTTTCAATTTTTATTTTTTTCTATTAAATTACCGGAAATATATTTTATTTCTGTACAAGAAGATTAATTGGTGCTTTGAGAAGTTTAAGTTTAACCTCCACTTTAAAGGGCACGAAGAAGAAGCGCCTGTTCTTAATCTCTTTTGCGGAGGATCTGTAGCTATCGCATCCGAATGATTGTTTCTCGGAAACGAGGCAATCCGCTGGCGGGAAAACGGAAAAAAAAGAATAGATAGCTTTGTACAAAGCAACTTCTCTCTCTCTCTAGCTCTCTCTTTCTCTCTCTCTCTCTCTCGTTCGTTGCTGCCAGTTTCAGGCGCCGCGGGATGATATTTTACAAACTTTAATTTGGGCCACAGCTGCCAGCAATATCTCTTTCCACTGTCGATGTGCACTCCAGTGTGCTTGAAAATATAATATACAGTGCGAAAATTGTGCGCGTAGTTGCAACGCGTTTAGAAACGGCGACAGAATAGATAGGCGAGGGCACAGGTGATGTAAACAGATGTAAGGTAAACAAGAAGTAATGTAAATAAATATTCTCCTGCAGATATGGAAAAATACAATAACTTCTCTATAGTATGAAGTCTATGAAGTATAGATAGGAGTAAGTTTTCCACGAGAATCTCTTTCAAAAATAAAAGATATGAAAATAATATTTTTATATCAAGAACATCAATGAGAAAAAAATATGTTTTCTAGAATAAATAGATGGTATATAATTGAATTAAATTAAACTAAAAGTCTTCGTAGTTCAGTTAGGTTAATTAAGTTACGGTTTTAATAATTACTGAATTTTTTAAGAATTTTGAAAGAAACACAATTACTTTCCCCAGGTAGTAGTCTTATATCATTTAATTATGTATGTTTTACCATATTTTTACCAATACTAAAGTTTCTTTAATTTGGGAATATTGGCAACATAAAGTACTTAGAACGAACATGTTCAATTCAAGAATTAAGGCTATATTAACAATTTAATCACGTTTCACTCGTTGATGACTAATGACTCGTTAATAATTAATTCCCATCGGGGCATCTCGAGCAATTTTGTATGAACTGGCTAGAGAGAGAGAGAAACAGAACACGAGATTAATTAGCTCAGAGATCGCGAGCGGGTGCGAAGGTTCAATAAGAAGATCATTACGTTGACCTCGTGTTCGATATCAACTGCTTCAATCCAGTTAGAAGAAATACTTTGTATATAAATCGCAATTTATACCGAATCGCCGCGTACTTTTGTCCCTAAAAGTCATCGGTTTTAAGAAACAATTCACCAATATTTAACAGATAATGAGATAATGAGATAATGAGATCTATCTCAAAAATTCAGCTTAAACTTATTTAATAATTAAACGGCAATTCAATCTTCAAGTTTTAGTTATTTTTCACATTTTCGAAATAATAAGAATATTTATAAAAATTTATAATCGTAATGCAACGGTTCGCATCTCTCTTAAATGAGATTTAGATACTCCAAATGAATTATTTTATGAATTTTATATTTGACGAAAAGGCCTATCCACAAGCGCGCGCGTATATGTATGTATATGTATCTATATATAGAACTTTTAATTCCTTAACTTCTAAATTCGACGGAATGTTCTGTCTTATTAACCAACATTATTATTATGAATCTTATATTAAAAATCAAATAACTTTGGGAGATCGCATTAAGTTCTTATAGTTTTATACTATTATAAATATATTATAAGTATTATTTTAATAGGCAAAAAGTATAAGGTTATGAATGACTTTATACATGATAAACCAATTACCTGTTGGATGTTGTTGCAAATTTCTTTAAGTTCTTAAATTATTCGAGTAGCGTTTTTCCGAAATACGTTCTATGGAATGATGTACTTTCGCGAATTTCTTTATAGACTTTATAACACGCTTTTTTCTCGCGTCCAAAGAGGCACGTGACGTCGAGACGACTGACTTCGCGCGACAACGACGAAGCGGGACGAAGACGATGTATGGTTGCTTTGGGGGACCCCCTCTGCCCTAAGATTCTCTTTCAGTACGTCCTCGTCTGTCGTTCCCCTACCGAGAGAGCGGTATCTCGCTTCCTCTCTTCCCCGAGAAAGGGTCCCCCCACCATTTTCTCTGAAGGGGAATAAAGCCCCCTCGATGAGCAACCATGTAGTGATGGCACTTCAGACACTCTGGCGAACAACAAGTCGAAGTACGCCTTTTATTTTCAAAATTTAATCAAACTTCTAATTTGGACCGATGTAATTTAGTCTGCACGTTATCGTTTTATTTCTTTTTTTTTTATTCGTAATTTATGTTATAACTTTTTACTTTTTTAAGACATGAAATAAACGTGTGTGTGTGTGTGTGTGTGTGTGTGTGCGTTTATTTTCCTTTTTTCCAAACATATATAATTAATACAATTAAATTGAACAGAAATATCTATTTACATATTTATACTTTTAATTCTTGTATTCTTAGATTTTCAACATTAGGTAATAACATAAACTTAGATATTAAGCTCGTAATTATTTCATTAAATAAAAAATAAATTTCGCAGAAAATTTAAAGCAATATTGCTGTCGCCCTAATTGATCGAGCGACAGCAAACACTGAAGTAATGTAGATTTTTATAGGGTTTCGATGTCATCACTAGCCATTGGGGGATTTCCGTCACGGAAGGGCCGTATCGATTATCTCGCGTGCCTCGTTATATAACCCGCACTGAATATTGCGTGAATTTACACGTGCAGGCGTGCGAATTAATCACAGGAAAGGACGCACTTTGCCTCTTAACTGGCGGTTGTAGAATGCAGATAATATCATGGGGAAGAAGGAGAAAGACGTTCGTAAAAAAAGAGGAGAGAAAAAACCATAAATTTACGTTTAACATTTCACCGCTAAGCTTGCACGAACTTCAGACTTCCGTTATCAACCATATCGAAATTAACAATATCCATTATCTGCGGATTTAGCATTGTTAAATATCGCGAAAACGAGTATCACATGAAAATAGAAAATATTATGATTATTATATGTTATAAATATAATGCATTTGTAATAATCGCATTTATATTAATATATAGCGATAATATTAATGGCATTTCTCGTATTTTCCTGGGTACAGCGCTTTTTAATTTCTACGATAAAATTTAACGATTCATATATGAAGCACCTGAATAATTAATGGTATTAATAAATAATTTTCCATGCGGAATAAACAAATAGAGAACATAAATTTAAATATCACGACAGACTTATCGGGCATATTATTATATCGTATGTTATACATATACGTAATAAAATGCATTATTTCCGTATTGCAATCATTACTTTTACATATACGAGTTTAAATTAAATCTCTAATAAAGAGAATAAAATATATCCATCGCGCGTAATGGATGTGTAACTCTATAATCTAACGTAAATAAATATAATAAATAAGACATGGATTAGCGCAAGCGGATGTAACAGAATGAACGATAAATGAATTGTATGAAATATGACGCGGAGAAATAGGTGGAACAAAACGTAATGTAATGTAATGTATTTACCAGGCAAGTTCTTACCTACGCAATCGGGTAACTTGGCGGTGGTCTCGTTCCATTTACCATTTCTGCACTCGAGTGTCCTTTTTCTCTCCCTGCTGTCGGAAAATACGCTGCCCGACTTGCATAGGAATGTCCGCGAAGTCAATGTACCGTTCGACACGTAACTTCCGTTCGGCGCCGAGACCTTCGGACAGCCCAACACTGCAAACGCGTTAGTTCATTCCCACCTTGCCTTCCTAATTAACACCTTGTTCCAGTTTAAAGTTACAAGGCGATATCGCTCCCGCCCTTAAAAAATTCTATTATTTCCATAGAAACTCCACGCAATATATATTATATGTATATTTCTGAACATTTAAATGACAAACACTAACGAGTTATTAAAAGTTTTAATCACTAAAATAGTTGATGAAGTAGCTAATGGCATTTCAAGGAACTTTTAAATTGGCAAAAACTTGAACAGTGGTGTCGTTTGCGAAAATTCTGCGTTTAAAATTAAACTTTATATTTTTTTCATAATATCTCTGATTTCCCAAAATGTCGCGCTCGAACAAGAAAAGAGAAATTTATTAATGCTCAGAAATAATGTTAGAGTGTGAAAATTATAAATTCTGCCGTCTAAATATTTTATGACAATCCGTTATCATGTAAATAAGCTTCTTGAAACACAAATTTAATATTGCCGAGGATTCCCAAACATTGATTACGACACGTTATTAAAATAATACCCAATTTACTTTCAGAGAGAAAGATTGAAAAACACCGATGGTGGGGATATAATTTGTTTCAAACCCCAGAATTTATCGGATAATTGTTGGAGCTCCATTAATTGATCAGAATGCTAATTTCACCCGAATAACACGGTCGACTTAATTTCACGTAGACCTTTGTCGATTGGCGAAGTACATATGTATCTTTGCTGAGTTAACCGCGTGTTTGCAACAACGCGCGTGTTCGCGACACTTTTCTCACATATGTTTTCTGTTTTTACCTTGGTACTGCAGCAAAAAGCCTCGGGCGTTGTAAAACCTCTTTGAAGCGACAAAGTCGAGGGTCAACACGTTCGAGTTGGAGACAACTCGTACGCCCGCGGCGGTGCCGCAGAACTCGAAGAGAGTGCTGCCGCGTTCCCGCACTCTCACGATATCCACGCAGTTCCCATCCGCGTTCGGACCTGCAAGCATTTATTCGCGGTTTCCGCCTGGAGTTTGTTTGCGGAAGGCGTGTAAAATCAGAGACCGCGGCGCTCAGGGATGTTTATTTTTTCGACGATCGACGCGGTCTCTTAATCCGATCCGGTGTCATGTGTAGCGCATGTGCGCTGGCTCTATTTGTGTAGTAAACTGTAGTTATGTGTTAGCGAATCGTTACTCATTCTGCAGCTTGGTAAGAGTTAAAGTGGATCGTTGAAACCTGCGGTTTAAATAAAGGTCGTAAATTTCGAAAAAAAATATACAGTGTTGTATCTAATGGTATCCAAGCAACGTACATATATCTGTTTTAAGACTTTATTTAAGTTCCCGAAAACTTTTCTTTATTTAAACAGTAAGTTATCTTCATCGCGGCGAGAAAGAACTGATGCGCCAGATTCGTTTGCCACAAACGATAAATCTGCAGCTTTTGGTTTCAACTGCGAGCAACTCAATTTTTATCAATTTAAATTGTCGCACTCTATAGCGAAGGGGTTTCGGGATGGAGGGGTTAAAACGCGAGCTCACCACGGATATTCAAGTCGTGAAAGGTCAGAACTATCCTCTGACCCGGAAACGTCCTGAAGGTCCACCCACACGTTTCTCCGACGTAGTACAGTGGGTAACCCGGGGTGTTGATGTAACCACCTTCTCCGCCGATTACCTTCACCTCCTGATTGCAGTATCGTCTAACCGCAACTTCTGCAATCAATAAAATATTATCCTCTATGCGGTATGGCGATGTAACAGTCCACTTATACAGTATAGTACAATTTTTTTTACGAAATGCAGTTTTGTGAAAATAGAGGTTTATGTATCTCCCGTAAAAAAAATAGTTTTTTATACGTATTGAGTAATATAAAACTAATTAAATATTAAACTAAAGTCAGGTTGGTATTTGCAAAGCAAAAAATAGAAAATTTAAGAGGCAATAACCAAGCAAACCAGGATATTAATAACGTAAAATATGATTTATTATTAACTAAACTTTGACGGAACGTTTCGAATATTTAATCTTACTAAATATTATAAATTACAGTTTAATTTTAGTTAAATTTTTCGACTAAATTTCGGTGTTACATGTGTTTGATAAGTCGTGCTAATACAACGCTATACCCTCCAGATGTCTAATTAAATCTTTCTCTTAGTACCCTTAGTACTACTTAGTAACAAATCATTACTAATGGAGGCACAATTCTATCGTTGTGAAAAGAATTATTTTCGAGGGGATAGCAGGATTGGGCCGCGCGTTTCTGCTGCCATAAGGCTACTGTTAACATCTGCATCCGTCGTGGTCTATTTGTCGCCGGGCGATACGATTGCACGGATCCCTTTATAGCGCGTATTGCGGGCCAGGAGGCGAGGGTGTCCTTGCCCCAGTTTCGTGGATAGGGGTGCCATTTCTGGGGGTGGGGGCTAGATACGCCGGTGACGGTAATAAGGGCGACGAAGGGGAAATTTGGTCCTCCGTCTTCCCTCTTTTCCCCTCCGCCATCCCTCAATGTGCAACATTCTATGCGCACCGTTTCCAATATTCCGCCAAGTGTGACGGCCTTCACAAGGAATGTTTTGTCCTGCTGAATAGCGAACGGTTTTTATCCGATCTATCGATTCAATCGAGCGCCTGTTTAATGAAACGCTTTGCATTCAATTGGGACATCGGGTGTCTCGAATTATTCCAATGTTTTATTAACGTACAATTTGGTCTGGTGAACTTTAGCTTGCGAAAACTGCTCGGTATAAATCAGAGAGAAATTTGCAAAAATTTTTTAAAATTCCTGATTAATTTGATGATTAATACATCCAAAATTTGAATTATGTTTAATGATTTTAATACAATTATTAAATAATTAAGTAAATTACTATATTTTATGTATGCAAGTATAAATAATAATTTTATTATATGTTATTCTACACGAAAAAAACGTAGCTCAATTTAGTCGTAAAATATGGATAACTAACATTTTTTTGAAGCGAGAGCTATAATTTAGCAATATATATATAGTAGCGAAACCTTCTGTTCTCGCTACAAAAAATGTTAGTTATCCATATTTTATGACTAGATTTAGCAATAGTAGCTAATCTTTTTTTCCCGTGTAGTAAAATATTATATAGTTCAATACGTATTACATAAAAAAATTACTATGTTAAAGAAATATTCTCGACAGAATCGTGATAGATACAGCGAAATCTATCAATCTAAAGGATTGAAATATCTAAACGTATAAACATTTGTTACGCAATAAGCTATAACTTGTAACATTTTGTAATATATTCTAATGTAATTTCTTATTTTTCACGACGCATAAGTTTTCCTTCATTTCGAAAAATGGAACCATATCGAACAATAAAAACCCGAAAACGTCACGCTTCCCTCGCAAAGGAGCTTCCGCGGTACGTGCGTTTCCATAGAATGGCGGGATTACATGCCCTTTCCGTGGCATCCCCCGATGCGTTCGAGCGTGGTGTATTGTGTGCGATCGGATACACTGTTTCTTGCTGTCGGTAGAATTTCAGCGCATATGCCGGCGATCCCACGGTCAATAAAGATCATTGCATCGTCGACAGCTGGCGGACAACGGCCGACGGTCGAGATAGAAATCTGAGGCCGATTTCATCGGACGTGCGGCACGTGACGTGCCGTGCATTTCTCCGCCCCCGCGTGACCTGTATGTCCGGGGCGCTAGCTTTATCGAGCTCGTCGATCATCGATTGCACACGCCCGAATATTGCACACGCGGAGAAATAACCCTTTGGGTTTTTCGCCGATAAATAAACCCAGATTCGTAATACTGTAAATGTCTTGTACCGGAAATATTGTCAGTTCCTCGATTTTATGAGAGGGTCGTCGTTCAGAATCGACAACAATTAAGACGAAATATAATTTGAAGCATTTTAAAAAATGTGAAACAATTTAGAGGAAATTTAAGACAATTAACACTATAGAACTACCGGAGATTATATTTATCCATATTTATTTTTACGGAGACATCTTAGAAAAAAAAAGAGAAAACAAATTAATAAAATTAATCATTTATGTAGTTTCAATAAAAATCAGGGAAATTTTCAAAAATTAAGATGTTTTAGAAATGAGTAATAAATTATTTAAAAATGTCAATCGAGAGTCCTTTTGACCCGTTTAACATTTTTAAATAATTTATTTTGACCCCTTTGGTAGTTCTAGTTAAAAGAAAATTAGAAATATACTCTTGAGAACGTTAATAGAAATAACTGGCTATCCGTTAATATTTCAGTTTATACTTATACTGAGGCTGTTTATATACTAAGTTTATATATTGAGGCTACTTATATATTGAGTTTGTATACTGAGGCTGTTTGTACATATGTGTTATTGAAGCTTTTCTCGATAACGCAGACTTCTCGATAAATATAGAATATCAGTTTTAATTTTTCCGCGAAACTTGAGAAAATAATTAATTAAGTTTTAACATTATAAAATATTTGACATATAATATTTTAATTATTGAGAATGTACTCACCTGGTATGCAAGCGTATTTTAATGAAATTCCACCTGGAATCCAAGAATGTGCTCCTGGATGATCGATAGTCACATTGTAGCGACAGTGTTTCTGACCGGAACATCTGAATCATACAGTCGTATATTAAATAAATATAACAGAGTAGAATGATTTTTTTTTAATGCGATTAGACGGACATTAAATTTTTTTACAGTAAATCTTATTATTTTTTGTACTAAATTACTTAAAATGCATCTCATATACAAATTCCCATTATCCCCGCGTGAATAAATTGCAGTTTATGCGTGAACTCGGCTCTTGGATACTATCGATTGTCCGACAGTCGCCAATTAAATATAAGCGGCGTCGGTCATTAGGGGTTGTGAACGCGCTGACAAAAGCAGCCCCCGGGCTTCTTCTGGGGGGAGAGATGGAATTTAGGCAAAGGGCCGGGATTGTTGCTGTGCGATCTTTGTTGCTCGCGTTTGAAAGCAGGAGTGAATAATGGACGAGGGTGGATTTTCACCCCTTTTAAGAGGCCTCACTGCCGCACCCTGCTGCCGTCAACCTCTTCTTGTCGATTTTATCGGTCTCCGGACGGAAATAAAAGGGAAATAACGTTTCACCCACGTTCGCCCTTGCGAGGAATCCCTTTGAATTTTTTAAAACCCGCCGGCCACGCCGACCGGCGGATTCTGAAATTGAAATTTGTGGTTCTGTATCCGATCGTATTTTTTAGGTAACGACAAGTCGTCCATTTAACGATAAAATCGATAAAATTGTAAAATTTAGATACTGTCTCTGGAAAATTGCAACGAAGAAAATAACCACTTCTAAAATTTAATAAAGAAAATGCAGACGAGTAAATAAATAATGATCTTAATTATGCTCTGAAAATAATTGTAAAAAAAATATAAATATATGAGATTATTATAACTATAATTACGAAGGAAATGCGCTGTTTCTATTAACGTAATTACATATGGAGGGGTAAAAACCACAGTGGTGTAAGTCAAATTTTTAAAAATATTTTCTCGTGTGCATAAATGCAATTTATATATTGTACAGATTGCATTTATGCACACGAGAAAATATTTTTAAAAATTTGAGTTACACCACTGTGGTTTTTATTCCTCCATATACTTTCTTCAGTATTATTAGTAAATTACTTACTACCTTTTCGTTTTTAATTCGTTTTTAAAATAGTAGTAATTTAAACAACTTGATATATTTTATTCTTTTGCGCGAGAAAGAAAAAAAGAGAGGTAAAATTCTGGAGTTTTTTAATATATAAATGAGATGTTCCGTTTCTCCGCGAAGAGCTCGGTGCAATTTCAGAGATTCAAAATTTGCATCCCTCGCATTGCCATCCCCTATTTGCAGAATTCCTGGAGCGTGATGCTGTGTAAACGTAAGGGGAACCATTTAGCGGAGATCATTTCTCCTTTCGTGCTCATTTGACGCACGTTCCAAGGGAAAAGAGAGGAGGGTGGGCAATTATTGCTTCAGGAATGCTTTTACCCTACACATCAAACGTCGAGATTTCACTTTCGACCCTCGGCGATTCTCGAGTGCGCGACGAGCGGCGGATAAAAACGGCGGGTATATGTGTATATCGAAGGCGGTGGGGATGGCGATCGAGTGGCTTAACTGCATTTCGCAATAATGACTTTTCAGAGATCATATTTCTGACACATTGCAGTTTCGATATTTTTTTGACCACCTTTTATATCTCCCGTTTATGTGTTCAAATAATTATTTTAATCATTATTATTAATTATACTTTTATATCGATTTCGATCAACTTATGCCTATGAAAGTATTTAATTTAGTAACATTTAATATAACATGTTACACGTAGATATTATATTACTTCTTTTACAATTTTATTAAAATTATATTATTTACAGTTAGATACCTATACATTCTAGCTATTACAGTCATATTCTATATATTAAAAAATATTGTTTTTACGTAAGAAAACATTCTAAAGCAGCAAAGAGTGCAGGAGAATTTTTGTTCTGTTATTTTGCTGAACCCTATCATAGTTGCAGCTTTAATAAGAGTCTGTTACAATGTTTGTAGTCGGTAGTAAACGCTCGGAATATAAGCATCGTTCTCTGAAGCTGCGGTTTACCTCAGACTTCGGCCGTAACCGAACACTATCTTGTGTCATCGAATACTTGTGTCAGGAACAGAAGTTCGATATCGCCGGCCAGGGCCATGAAAGTTCTATCTCGCCGACGAATCGTAAATAAAATTATTTTTAAATCAGAGCTGCAATTGGAGAATCTAATGCTGACATAAATAATTTTTTAATGATTCGAGAAAACGAATCTAAACATGATTTTCTTATAGAATTAAATTAAATAAGTTTATGTGATAAATTGTATAGATTTTTTCATACTTTTTAAGACTAATTGTCTAAAATTAAAAAATGCTAATCACTGTTGCACCGAACATTTCAATCTACCGTTATATTTGGATGAGCAAAATAAATCTACCTTTTATTCAAGGATGATCTAATATCGACGATGTCTGCCTGGTCGTCTTCGCCGTCGAGAATGTAGTTTCCTTTGAGCTCTTTGACGTTCGTCCATCGACGTGTGCTACCTTTGTTCCTCCACATTTTGAGCTCTTCCAAGCCTTTTGACTCTTTCTGACAGAGTTCTGTATGATTCGCGTGGTATTCCGCCTCCAGAATATAAATAAACGCTCTCAACGATCTGCGGACGCGATATTATATTAATGTAACTCCGCATATAATTATAGGTATAAAGCTAATCTTAATGAAAAAAACTTATTGTTAGTTAATGAGAAATAGTGTAATCAATTTTAGATATTCTTGCATGATTATCGTTCTCAAAGCTTTCCATCAGTGTCAGGTTAATATAATGCAACATGCACGAATATTTTATGAGATGTTACTAAAATTGGAAGAGAAAACAATTGGAAGTTGAAATTAAATAACTAGGTTTAATTTTTTAGTAGTTTGTTGCGAGAATTTTTATGCGCGTTAATATTATAAATTGTATTTAATTACAAGTTTACAGTAAAAAGTAAATATATTTGGTTTTTTCTCTTATGGTGCTTTTTGGTTAAGCATTAATTTTTAACCTGCCATTTTTTTAACAATAGGCTAAAAATGCTGTTTATCTTTTAATATATATTTTGCACGTAAAATGTAAAATACTATTTTTGTTTATTAATTTTTTAAAGAAATTTACATATTTTAATTTCACACATAATAGATTCATAGTAAAAAAATTAATGCAATAAGTAAATTACAAAGGGACTATATTTTTGAAATAAATAAAAATAGAATTTATAATATTCTCGTACATGAGTGAATGGTATATGATGATCTACAGGCGATGTAGACTTATGCTTAATCTTTTCACGATAAGGTATTTTTATAACGATTGATTTAGAAATCCGAGTACTTTCTCAGAAATTGTTATCGAAGAGCGCGTACTGCGCGATAAAAGTTGCTGACCAACCTGCACGTCAATCTGAGCAGGCCGTGGGAGCATCTCTGTTCCTGGATCACCTCCATGTATCCTCCGTGCACTTTCACAGCCTTCAGAATCCTGCCGAAAGGCGCTTGCGTGGTAGCGATGATCCTGGGCGAGAAACTGGCCGCGATCGTCATAAGCAGCAGCACCAGGAGACTCGTCAGGGTCGTCGCTGCCGGCCACGCCATGATGGCTGATCATCACAGTGACCTGAAAAATATCCTCGCAAGCCTCGTCTTCGGGAAGGGCCTAAAATTAGCCCTCGAGTACCACCGCGTTCTGATAAGCGAAATCTCTCTTCAGAAGGTAGACCGCGCACTTTCCTTTCGCCTCTTCAAGTTCTCCCACGGCCACTCGAATCGCAGCTCTGCCATCCGGAGGTCGACGACCTCTTGCCCTTCCCAGAATTCGGTCCGATATTACCCTCTCACGGGTCCCAAATATATAACCGCAAGTAAGGTTTAAGGGGAAATATGTATGCCTTTTATATGGCTGCTAATGTTTTTGAATAATTTATACCTGGAAACAAATACCATTTATATATCACTTTTACTCTAAAATTAAATTTTCTTGTACAGCCTTGACCAAAATTATTAGGCATTCTATTAAAATAAATTTTTTCAAAATAACATTTATTTTTGAAAGAAATAAAACATCGCTTAGCTTCAACGACTTTCTTTAATCTAATTTATTAAACAAATTTTAAATAATAGAAGTCTTTTTTGCTATTAGATTCAACACAGTACGATTATAAGGATGTTTAATAATTTTGGCCAAGGCTGTAATTGCGCTTTATCAAAATAATTGAACTTCACTTGTTTAATTAAGAGCGAAAATAATTCAATCGCGATTGTATTCTTGAAATACTCCGAATGTGACAACTTGTCTAAATGCAAAATGGTTCTGATTGTTTGAAAGTTAAAATATGTACTGAAAGAGGGAAAGCCTCTCCTTGATTGCGTTGAATTTTTAAGATAGAGGTCAAAAACTTGAGCTGGATGAATAGATGCGGAAGAACGGTGGAATGAGGAAAGATGAACCAAGAATTGTGCAAAATTGCGACAGTAAAAAGTAAAAGTATACAAGTAAAAAATATTTAAAAAAAAGAAAACTTCTGTAAATAAGCTTCTTAATGTAAACTATTTTTATAAATATCGCGGTTATTTGTCAAAAATTCTATAGATAGAATTACATTTTAGACTGTTAATGATTAAAATTAAATTAACATTACTAACGTATGACAATATTAAGCTGTTCAAGTCAGATCTTTAATACAAAGATAAATATGAAGACATTTTTCAAATAAAAAAAAATTTAATTACATTATAAATTTTATTATATAATTATATTGGAATTTTATTAATGTTATAATATTAACATAATTTTATTAGTTTTAAAATTTTTACAGCTGACGTAAATCGAAGCTTACCTTCGATTCTTGAGAATTGTCAAAGATCGGCGTCGTTCGTCGTGCGTCTCGAAGTCGCTCTGTAAACGATATTCTTCGATCGTTTTCTTCCTTATTTTTGGCCGCCGATCTCTTAACTCTTCCTCCGCAATAACATGTTTGTTATAGAAGTAAGTGGTCCCCCGTCGCGATCAATCGGCCACGGCCAAGTTCCACTAAGAAGACAACGGCAGCAACACGTTTCCCCGTGGCGCCTCAAGGACGAGGATTAGAATAGTACGGATAAACGATTTTGTATTTAGGCACTCGCGCGCGGATGACGAAACGCGCTCTCAATTCGCTATGAAGGAGTTGCTTAACGTGCCGGATGATCGATGATTAATTGCACTTCTACTTCTTTGTACATCTACTCCTTTACCACTGTCCACTTATCCACTGATTAATGGATGCTTACAATCAATTTTTTATGCATTCGTTGAGTGTAATTGATGAACATTAAATGCCGATAAATTAATTTTCTTCAATATTAAGTGCGTCGAGCGATTAATTCATATTAATATTTATTATATGCACAGCCACGTTCGATTGATTCTGGTCAATAGGTATCGGGTCAGTTTGCTATTTAATCGACTGTGGTTAAATTTATTACGTGCTGGTTAATTAACTCGAATTTGCATGGATTCTAATTAGTTAGATGTATCGGTATTGATTATTCAATATTATTCACCATAAATCAAACATCATCAGCCGTTAGTATCAAGATCTTTCAAGAAGTTTCTCCTGATATATCTTTTTATTAAGAATTATGTTTTTATTAGTTCGAGAGATTCTTCAATTCATTCCACTTGAAACTCAACGCAAGGAAACACGCAAGGAACACATTCAAAAAATATATTCGACACAATATGTCAACAAATCTTCTTCTTTTTTTAATGTATATAGTATCAAAAAATGTTCGCTCTGATTTTCAGAAATTTTGTTACTACAAAAGGCAATACAGTTTTAAAAAGCTTTACGTTACTCCGCTCGAGACGCGAGAAATTATTTCTCGATTAAATTTTAAGTATTTAAAAGATCTTTAAGACGATTCTCTTCAAGAACACTATATCGATATATTCTTGAATGTTAAAATAAATAACATTTTTTGAACACAATATTGGTACTGAACACGACACTACACTTAGCCTCGCCAACACAAGAACCTCGCAACACGCGGTTCTAACACTCTTCGAAGTGTATGATGATTGTTTCACTTATAAATAAAACTATTTTAATATTGCTTGATTGACACCGTTCGAATTATTTAGCTTAATAGATAAAAAATATATTAATACTGTTTAATACAGTTGTTATTCGAAAAGTATCTTCAACGCTGTCCAAACGTTACACTTGTTTGATTAGCTTGGCTTATCCTGGCACTGCTCGGCATATTAGGTTTCGTAACTAGAATAGTATTCCTTTCATCGCTGCACTAGATGGCACGTTTGCTGGTCCCCGCTTTAATATCCACCGGCGCGAGTTTGTAAATCGCGGCGGAACGCCCGCTCGCGTCGACGATTCGTTGGTGTGTGGTGCCGGCGAGCCTGATGATGTCTGCTGCTGCTGCTGCTACTCTTTAGGCATTGATAGACAGTCTAAAACCGTGAATTCCGCGCTAGCGACGACCAGCCAGCCAGCCAGCTAGCGAGCGAGCGGTCCGGAAGCGGTCGGTGGTAGTTTCGAGGGGGGAAGCTACCCTACTACACACGCGTGCGGGGTCCCGCGTACCCTCGTGCCGTAGATTCGTACCCCCGTGCCACGGGCGCCGGTTTTCGCGCTCTGCCCCCTTCGTTCGATCCGCTCTTCCCTCCGCTTCCGACGCCACGCCGCGCCGGTTCTCTTTCTTCTTCATCGACGTTGATCCCGGCAGCTGAAGCCGGCAGCTGAAGATTTTCGGGTTTTCGTGAGGATCGCGCGGAATAAGGTGTCACGCAGGATTAGTAACAAATAGAAAAATCAAGAAATAAGTCTCTGCACAACATGTGATATTTAATTGCTGTAAATCTTTGTTGATTGTTATTTTAAGATCCTTTAATTGTTCTGTATCAATACTTGAAGTTTGAAGGAAAGTCGGTAATGTTTAATAACAATCTGATTAAGATACAAGTTCATCTTTGAGTTCCTACATTTGAAGAATGAAAAATTGTAATACATATATATAAAGACATTTTTAAATAATAAGTTAATTTGTTTAAAATTAAAATAATTGAAACTGATTTAAAATTGATCTAAAGCACTGAAAGTTAAATTTAATTTATTATAATTTAATTCAGGAAGTTTCTAACTTGATTACTTAAAGTCCCCGAAAAGTTTGTTATCTTTTAAATCTGTTACGTTGTCAGCGGCAATTTCATGGGGGAATCTCTTTCAGACTCCTAAATATCCACAATCATCGAAAGAAATGGTCCATTTGTTGGGGGGCTTAGTCACTCTTTCTTTTCTATTGATTAATGTCTCTTTCTCAGTCCCGCAAGCCGAGCTCTATTGTTCGATCCAGAGATTTGACCGTCGTGATCGATTCATTGTGATCGGCACGCGCATACTAGTATACGCGCATCTGCATCTTCGCGCGACGGAAACCATCGAGCCCCGTCTCGTTTCGGATGTACACCGGTTGTCATCGATCCCCATTGTCCCTGAATCGAGAAAGGTGCTCTGGAGTACCTTGAGATCGTTTTCCTCAGCGAGGAACAGAATCGAGAATTGTGACACGCGAGATATTGCATCTGCCGCTATAGCGAACACGTGCTACGGTCGTTCGTCATCCTTTTTATATAAGAGGGAAAAAGAAACCTATAAGTCTAATCGATGGATCGTAAAGATATAAAAAATGTCTAATGTTAAATAAATCAAAAACTCGTTTACATAGACAATTTTAGTCTATGTTTAACAAAAATATAATAAATAAAATAATGTATTACTAAATATGAACATATAAAGTAATTATATATGTATTAAATCTTAATTTACACAGATATACATATTAATATATATAGTGTTATAAAATTTAATTTTGAAATAGAGAAGAAGTTTTCTTTCAAAATCTTTCGAACAAAAAAGCTTATTTCAAACTATATTTCTCAAGGAAAATTCGTTTCAGAATTAAATATAGAATTTTATTTATAATTTTATCTCCTGATCCCAGCGGTGGCGATCATGGCGCAGAAAGATGTGCGCTGCTCTAATGTGTCCAAGATCCAAGGTCAAATCCGACCAAAAATCGTCGGTTTTTATTCGATCGCCCCGTTAAACTTCCGGCTAAACTTCAGGAGGCCATGGCTCGATCTTGAGTTGTAGTGCCACGTGCCACTGAAGAAGAAAAAAATTCGATGAATTAAAAAAAAAGGTAACTTCTTTCATGATGACGTATTATAAATAGGAACCGGAATTCTGAGTAATTTACTTGTAAACTTACCAATTGATGAAAGATTATGGCACGTAAATTCGCAAACTGAAAAGAAGAGTCATATGTACTATTTTTCTACAAAAAAGGCCAATTGACGCTGATGTTATGAGTCGATGTTTAGAGCAAAAAGTAAAAGTGTGTGTTTTTTAATACGAAAAACACATTTGAAGAAATTACATTGTTACATTATTTTTATTTTCAAATACTTCAATATATAAAAATAATGTAACAATGTAATTTCTTCAAATGTGTTTTTCGTACAAAATAGAATTCTATTTATAATTTTATAATTATATAACATTTTATTTATAAATATATATATATATATATAATATTTATAAATAGAATGATATATATATATATAATTATAAAATTATAAATATAATTCTATTTTGTAAAATCTGAATTTGGAATCGTTTGAAATGGCTTTTGTAGTGGTGGCAAAGTATAATAAATTTTTATGGGAAATTATATGGCTATATTTTTTGTAGCTATTTCAAATAGAGGCCAAACCGCGAAATAACGTGCGAATCGATCCACCCTCGGAGAAACCCTTGCACGTGTTGTCGAAAATTAGATCGACATGTGCAACCGGTTACGGCTCGTTTAATCCAGAAACTCAATGGAAGCTTAGTCAAATTGCATTTCTAATTCCCTTGTTTCATTTCTCACTGCACGCTTCAGGAATCGCGCTGACACTTCCATCCGTTTCGCCCCTAAAGGATTTTATCGATCAAACGCGATCATGTTCTATTCTTTGCACAAATTAATAATAATGATCCTTGCAAGAGAGTTCAGAAGAGAGAATCAGAATTCAAAAATTATCTACAGAATTCTAAAACTATCGTGTGAACGTTGAAATGCTAAAATTAATTTAATTTAATTTACAATTTTATGTGATTTTAATTTAGTCTACAATTTTATTTGTCTTTAATTTAATCTTAATTTTAGTCAAATTACATAGCAGTTTGCAGTCTTAATTTGTAATTAAGCAAACTTTTTTTCAAAATCTTTACACATATGAATCGTGCGAATTTGTGACAATCTGTGACCCTCGCGCGATCCTTAACAGGATTAAGCATTACGTGCATATTCGTTTTATAAGGGGACTGTCCCTCTTGTGATCGATCAGCTGAGAATTTAAACTGCGAAGAGAGAACTTCATTTGTATATAAACTTCTATTTTTGGTACTTCCGTGATCCAACTCATGCGCATTCTGTTTTTGTCATTTCAAATGAGAAATCGATTTCTATTATTAATAAATATTTTTATCTTTCAAACAATATATTTTGAAGTCGAGAAATATATTGCTGATAAATATAAATATATTATTTTAATATAAGATTTTAATATAAGATATATATCAGACACACGCAGACTTAAGAGCCATTAATTATTATATAATATATCTGTATATATCTTTAAATATTTAGAATATTAATTTAGAAAGACCAAAATCAATGGTCGTATTGTCATGAAGATGATAGCCAGACGAGACGATTGGAAGACGAGACGAAATGTCTCTTATTCGGTTTGAATATATCTTTAGTTGAATATTATATAATATTATATCCATTATTAAATAATGAAATAATTATAAGACATATATATATATGTATATAGTTCCACACATTTTAGCTTTATTTCTTTCTTCTTTCTTGTAATTTTTATCATCTTGAATGACATCTGATAAAAGCGCAAACCAAAAATAAATGTTCTATTTTATCTTACTTTTGCAAGACATCACCACTTGTTGAAGAAGTCGATTGGGTAATTCGGACAGAATGACTCTTGATACAATTTTAGTGCGATTGATGTGGTTGCTGGTCGATGTTTTATGGCGTGCAAAATATAGCAGAGCGCCGGAGTGTTTCAGCTCTTTCGTGCATTTCTTCTTTCTTACGTCAAACCCTACGTCTAAATCCCACGCTGGCCGAATGACGCAAACGAAAACAAGCTTAGCTCTTGTCTGCGTGGCAAAGCAAACGCTTGGCATTCATGAAACTTACGAAGCGAAGTAAAAAATTTCAATGTAAACCAGAACTCTGTTTTATTTGCTTTTTTTTTTTAGAAAATGAGAAACTGGCACCAAAGATTTATAGCTAATAAACCAATAAACTTGTTTGAAAATATCTGTCGCAAAAATGATAGATATTTCGAAAAAAGAAACAACTTTAATTATAAAAGTAAATTAATTACGATCAAAGTGGTTATTTAAAAATTAAAATAATTTAGGAAATAGATATGTATGCAGTAATATTTAAAATTATATCATTTACAAACAGTGCCGGGAGAATAATTTGTTGGTGGCTTCTATAACATTTACAAATTATTTGAGATATTGTTATTTTTGTTAACATTATTTTTGTTATAATTATTACCTTTTTATATTATTTGCATAGATATTAATATTTAAATTTAAAAAAAGTAGGAAGAAAAATATTTAAGAGAAATAGAAATAGAAGAAGAGATTGATCTATGTGATGAATATTTTACTTTATTATAAATAACAAAAACGGAAGTAATATTATTCCGAATTCTATTTGCAAAGATTATTTTAGACGATTTATAATTCAGATCAGAATTTAGGACAGAATTTTATTTATAATTTTACATTTTGATATACCTACGTTATGGTATATTTTATTCAATTTATTATCTATAAATAATAAAAACAAGAGCAATATTATTATTTCGAATTATATATGTAAAGATCACTTAGACGATTTATAATTTGTGTCAAAATTTAGGGCAGAATTCTATTTATAATTTTATACGCAGAATTATTTACAATTTTATATTCTAATATACGTATGTATGTACATATTTTAATATATATTTTACATATGTATTGTACTCTGATTTCTCGAATGTTTTTCACATTACACGCTATGTACATGTGTATATGTATAATTATAATAAGAATTGCATTTTAAATTCTGTTTGGAAGGAGCAAAATATTCGACATACATACATACATACATATAGATCTTGAATATTTACGTTAGGCGACACGTTGTTTGAGGCACGTGGCGAATTTATATATATTTTACAATATACGATGAGTCATCCGCGCGCGCTCTGATCTTATCATTCGTGTGGCGAATCTCAAGCAGGTAGATAACAGCGCGAATCGCTCCGCATATTATTATATATATATCATCGTGTCATTACATTTCGAGGCGAGAATCGTGACAGACATTGGTATTCGCCGAACATTGAGATTTCTACGATTATCTTTCGCGATTATTCGACCACCAAGCGAGCAATCGATCTGCGCAGATCAACGACTCGCAAGTGTGCGCAAATCGAAATGACGGCCATCTATTGAAATATCTATCTATCTCATTTTATTCATCACAAAGTAGGCAGTGAAGCGATAAATTATCCCATCGATTTATTCGTCTATACGGGCGACGACTATTTCCTTGATCTATCTTTGAATAACGCCCGTTGCGATATGCGCTTGGAATTTTTTTGTCGGATTTGAACGCGCTCGTTTGCCAGTCTCGGGAATAAAAGAGCGGAATAGTATCACGAATCAAGCAGCGAACAGCCGCGATGCATTGAGCCGATGTATTTGTATACGCATCGTTTATTAATACGGCGCGTTTTATGAGATATGCGTGTTCAAAATGCATTTGCATGTCCGATATTGAACCATATACATATTTTTGATCGGTTTGTGCACTGAGAGAAAAATCCAGGTCTAAATGATCAGACAATTCGTTCGAAAATTAACGGACAATCCGACACTTTCAGTCGGAATAATTAAAAAGCCGATCAATTATATCAATGATATCCGGCTATCATTGATTGGACATTATTCTAATTTTGATCGGCTTTTCATAATTCCGATTAAAAGTATCGGATTATCCATTTGTTAATTTTTGAACGAATTGTTCGATTATTTATTTCTCTGAGTGTGGTATTAATCGGGTCTTAATTTCGTTTTTCATGACTTCACAGTTGTGTTATACATATATCACGCGACATCGAAATAAAGCTGCTTTCAAATTTGTCGGTCGGTAAAGAATATAACGGGTACGGCACGCGGATCGAAGCTTGAGCAGAGCGCCATCATGACGCATTTAGTTGGTAAAAACAGTCATAAAAGCTGTGCAAATTAATATTTATGATTACGTAGCGTAAACTCGATGTTTACGTGTTGACTATTCATCGAGACACGTATTTCACGAGATTTATTCGGTCGGATATACATATCGCGCGAGCAGTCGGTCAGGAAGCTGTGTCAAGCGTGATTTCCGGTATTTCGATTCGCGAATATTTATCCCCGATTTTGCTTCATACATTTATTCATTTTTGTATAGCGCGAGATCGTAGTCGTCATAAAATGCAAGGTAGCTATTTCCCTTCCAAAAAAGTACACGAGAAGACGATATAGGTATAGCATCCGATGCGGATGAAATTCCGATGCGAGGTATTTCGCGCGCTTTATGATTTTTGCGGTGCAAGATAATAAAGCGCGCGTTAAATTCAATTATCATCGGAATTTTGCCGTGCAAAATGACGCGCGAATAACGCGCGATATATTTTCGCGGGTGCATGTTACGTGCAAGTGCCGTAAATGAAAAAAGGATAAGAGGAGTAATTTCAAGAAGGTATCGAACGAGCAACCGTGGGATAGAATTCAGGATGTTCAGTTTATTTATATTATTAATATTTTAAAATTAAGCATATAGTATTAAAATAACTAATAAAAATTAATAGAAATTATATATTTAGTTTTATTGATGTTTTTAATTAAGAAATATGAGTGAAAATTAATTTATATAATTATTCACTCTTGACTCTATTATGTCTTACACTTTTGTGTTTAAATACCGAATATTCAACGATTATTGTAATAATACTATCTGCATGTAAATAATAATGTCTAAATTAAAAGGGAACTTTTTTTAAGAGGAATGGGTTATAGAGCGAAAGAGAGACGAGTCTGTTTCCCGTGGTGAACGTTTTATTCAATTATATGTAATAATAATCGTCATCATCGTAGTAATAATAATCACCATAATGATAAGAACAATAATGATAATGGCAGCGCGCGCTCGCACGTGCCATGCCGTGCCGTGGAGCTACGTCTCCGCAATCGCCTTCTTACGTGGCTCTACGTGGGTCATGTACGTGTGAGTCGATTTTACCTTATATTCCCTCCTTTTCGCAATAACGTTGTTTCCTCGGGGCGATGTAATAAACTGACTTGAGTTTACTCAATTAACGCAATCTAGCGCGCTGATTTCAATTTTTTGTTTTGATCCATGCGCCTTGTGGATTGTCCGTGTGCCTGTATGTGGATGTTGGGTGTACCGTGTGTGTGTGTCTGTGTGTGTGTGAGTGTATGTGTGTGTACGTGTGTCAGAAATATACAAGTTTCGATTGCAAAAGAGATGATCTACGAGACGCACATGAACGAGCTCTTGCGTATGTACAAATAGTAAATTACAATTACAATTACACTTTTTTGAGTGTCGTTTTTTAACGGTGGACGCGCCATTATCACGTCACGTTGCGTTGTACAGGTAGTAGTATTTATGAAGTCACAGCATGTACCTTTCGATGTGTAAACTTTCGATTTATTAATTCCATTGTTTTATTTACCGATAAATTCTCAATTGTTCTGTCTTTTCGTCAATTATTATCCAAGTAAAAATTATTTATCTAATTACAATTTCGAGAAAATGTACCATTTAAATTTCCATCATACAATCAATTCAAAATTACAGATATATATTTCATCAATTGCCTTTCTTTTGTATATTAATTGCAAAAGACCCAGACGGTGTAACGGATATGCGTCTGTCCAATAATAAAATTCAATGAAAGGAAAAAGCTCGCGTGACGTGATAATAGCGCATTTCTATTTTTAGTTTTTCTTCCCCACTTACTTTTCTCCCTCTCACTCTCTTCCAATTGATAAGTAAATAGGAGTTAGGAGTTACGCGAGACTTTGCGTTAGTTGTTGCTCTTTGTTGTTACTTAATTAAATTTCGATTTTTTACTAAATTTTTCGAGCGACGCAACGTCATCGTGCCACGTGAGATACCTTGGAGATTTTTATATTCTTTGTACGAAGGGATATGAGATTACGCGTTAAAACCGGGATCAGGATTTGTTCCAGTCAAAAAAAGATTATTCCATAAAAGAGACGGGAACTAATAAAATTATAAAATATGTTATATAACTGGATCTTCTCTTTTCTCTTGGAACTAGCTTTTACGATTTTTTAAATCTAAATATAATTGTACTTTTTCGCTCAAAACGAGATCGTCGAAGAAAAATTCGGAAAATTAGGTCACTCACTCTTGTCAGAGAAAATTGTCGGTTAGGGAAGATTAAGAGCTCACTCGGGACACGATTTGGAACGCAGCTTAATCAGTGCGCGATCGAAATCGTACATTTTCGCGGGCGTTGAAAATATCGTGCGTGTGAAAATAAATGACTAGTGAAGTAAAAAATTATGGCGCTCATTAATTAATCAATATTCAATTCGATGCTAATGTCTTTTCGATCTTTTCCTTCTACGTCACGCTGCTTTAATTATCCGTCGACATATCTTAAAAAATCTTCTATTAACTTTATTCTTTCGCGTTTTCGAATAAAAGAAAAGTAGAATAGATCTGTATGATTATTAAGACTGCGCTATTACGATTCTTTTTAAGCGCTACCGAGTGTCTCGCGATTTGTTTCTCTCGGAAGGCGGGAAATGGATTGGGGTTGTGTGTCAGGTGTCTCACGCTTCCGGTTCTTCGTCCCTCTCGCATAACGTTTCCCCGATAGTTTTCGATTTTTTTAAAAGCGATAAGGCATTGTTGGATATGTCAGCTGAGATCTTCGAAACGTTTCTGGGATTGCGGTAAACATCGAAAGCTTTACAAAAATATCTCATCTTATTTTTATCTGTTCAAGTCCCCTTGTAATATTTTCCCCCGTCGCTTTTCGAAATCCTTCGAGCTACCCCTTCGTCCTTTCTCGTCTTTCGAGTCTGACGATCCTTCGTCGAATCCGACGCGACGAATTTTCTCATTTCCGTTCGAGAGGAAACGAGAAGCGCAAACTCGCCTTCCTCGTTTGTCCCGTCAGCTCATCTCGCTCTTAGTTCCTTTCTTAATACTATTCCGATCTTTCTCTCACCGCGACATAGTGATTAAAGCAAGTTGCCATGCTCCCGTGCATGCTACAAAAGAATAGCGAAGAAAAGATTCAAATGTGCTCCGGGAAATCTTTCACAGTTTGTTGTTGTCTCCCTCCTTCTTGTCCCTCTTCTCCGACATGACGATGTCGATTGAAGCCGCCGTTGTCGTTGATGGATATGATTAAGCGCAAACTTTTTGGCACATTTGCTGAAATCTCAGGCAATTAAACCCTCGCGATACGATAGTCGTTTAAATAGACTTCTCCTTAACGATATCTACAAGAAAAAGTTAGTTGTACTTTTCGGTAGCAAGATTAAAAAACTTTTATTTTCAAAATAATGTCAAGCGATTAACTTAATTTAAACTTAAATTTTATTTTAAGCTTTATTATTAGAATTATTTCATGAGATGCGGAATATTAAATAGTTGAAATGATTTGTTTAGAACGCCAATCTATCGAAGCAACAATTCAAAAATGTTAAAATGTCAGTCGTTAACATTTGACGAGATAAAAATAGAATATTTTATACATTTATAAACAACATTCATGTATCGTATCGGCGTGGGATTAATCGCTTGGATAATGTGATTAAGTGTCTTTCTTCGCTCGCTTGTGGCTCGATTTGGCATTCATACAACAATTGCTCGCACGCGTATATTCTATCTATAGTTTTAACAGTTTTTCTTTTTTGTTTTAGTCGGCAAAATCGCGGACGATCGAGTCGTTTCTCCTCTCTCGGCAGATGCGTGATTAGCGTATTAAAATACTCGCGGTATGCTTGTCATTACGCACTACTCGATTCCTGCTCTATTTATCGCTTGCTATATGAAGATAATATTTAATAATTTCTATATCTTCATTTTTATTCGCATCTATTTGTCGGAATCATGCATATACGCAAGAATGGAATGCGACTAATCTGGAGTCTTATATTATTCGCAGAATGAATTTCCAGTAAACTTTCCCGACTCGAGGAAAAAAAACATATCACGGTTTTCTTCGTATTATAATTCGCAATAAAAATAGTTCGCAATGTTGCAAACGAGAATCAGCCTTCGTAGCAGCTAATTTTCTTCGACTTTACAGGTACAGTTAAATTAAATTTGTGTAAAAATCTGTGTGAAAATGTGGAAGGTACGTATCAAGATAAAGCACGATAATTCGAATAAGAAAGAGAAAATGTAAAAATTTATTTAATCAACAAGGCCGCCTTTTTCCTAGAGTCAGAGATTTTGTCGAAGGATCTTCCCGAGATCCTCCCGTTTGCGCAGGATCCTCCGCGATTTTTTCCGTTGCTCGAACACGAACTCGACTCAGGCCCTTACTATGCGTACGCACTCTCTAAGCTTACAATTTCTCTTCGAAAATACCGCCCTCTTATTATTCTTTTATTTTATATATATTTCCTTCTTTTTATCTTTAAATTATTCCCCTTTCGGCGAGGCGCTTGACGCCCAGTTAGTTAGGTACAATTTGCAATTCCACTACGGTAATTTTTCATACCATAATACTTATATGTACATGTATAAATATGTGTACCATAGTGTGTACGTGAGTAATATACTTCTTTAAGCCTCAACAACGGTTCGCAACGTAACACGTCCCCATCGTCCCGATCTCGGTCAAGATCGTCGTTAATTCTGCCTCGATGACAATCTCATCGACGCACTTCGGCCATATTCGACAGTCAAAAAAATATTATCATTAATCCTACCTCGGGTCACGATACTTTTGTTACGCGCATGAGGGATTTCTCAAAAATTATATCTCTTTCTGTTTGATATTTATTAAATATCAATTCGATTTCTATGTATTCTAGGTCTTAACTTAATTTTTATCACAGACGTTATAGAGAATAAATCAAGAAAAATACTGACAATTTCTAGATTATATTAGTGCGAAAATCGATTCACTCTTGGCAGATTGGTATCTCTGTAGAGAGACAACGAAATGTTATTTTTTACTTGATTTTAAATTTCAGCGTGAAATGTAGTTACGTTAAAGTTAATTGGATTAAATTGGAAAAGTTACATGCGAGTGTTTGTTTTATGAGTATATCGCGCGCCCGAGGGGTTAAAATCTTCTAACACACAACTGACAACGCAATAAACGAACAACGCGTAACGTCCTAGCGACGTTCTAATCAACGGCTATCAACTACGTCAACGTTAATCTATACAGTATAACATTTAACAGACTATTAAGCGGTATTAGGCGCGATTTCGAGGACCAGCCGAACGACACCTAATCACTCGAATTAACGAGAATCTTGATCAACAGAACTGTACTCGAAAAGTAGAAGGAAGTTGTCTAGAATTAATTATATTAGTTATTCATAAAAATTCTCAAATTAAATGAGTATAATAACGAAAAAATCAGGACTGCGTTAAAAAATTCTAGAATATTTGAATACGTTTTTTTTTCTAGGAAAAAAAATTTTTTTACAACACAAATTTCATATCTATTTTATTTTATATGCGAATTTTATATTCATTTAATTTACATTATTTAATTTAATTTGTTCTGCATACCTCCCCGTATTATTTAATTTATTTTTCACTAAAAGTTGCGCGTTTACAATTTTCAGAAGCTCGCCAAGCTTTGCCTGAAAATAATGAGCTTTCGAACTCGCGTCCTTCTACCTTTCGGATACAAATACCATAACTCTCATAATTAATCAACGGCGCGATTAATCTTGGACTCGAGCCGACGCGACTTTACACCGTCGAGATACAGATTTCGCGCGAATATAGGTAATATCTGTGTCGAACGCGTGGGTGTAATGTCTGTGAGGTAATCGTTCACGCAACTACACCGTGTGAGTATGTTAAGTTCGCCCTCCCCTCGTTGCACTGCCTCGCGCATTCCGCCGAATTTATGCCCTCCCCCCGTCCCGAATATCGATTCCTTATCGATTAATAGCTTTATTAAGTATACGTAAACGGCTTGCGTTAGTTAGTTTGGCACATTGCGCGATCCTGCCGTCCGTTTTCTCTCAAACAACCTTGAAGTAACCACCGATGTTAAAAAATAAAATATACGATCTCTCTCTTTCTCTTTGCGCTTTATCTTCGGGGTCCTCCGAGGGATGATAGCTCTCGCATCTCGTTATCGAGCTCCACTTGGTTACGACGATCGCGCAATTAATTGGTAAACAGTTCTGCGTTTCGAGATTGGACGCGGCGTTGCCAGAAGCTATCATCCGAATGTACTGTCCCGGTGCTCTCGAAATATCGGCTATTTGCTTCCTATCGAACTGCGATCTGTTACAAGAGTATGTACAGCGGTATGTAATATATACAGTAAGGTAACTTCTTTACGGCAAGTCTCGTGCCGATTTCGCGGATTTCGCGCGCGAGGGGAGGAAAGTTTCGAGCGGATTTGCAACTCCAGCTACTTCAGCACGAGAGTCCAGGAACTTTCAAGGATTCCTAGTCCCATGGTAACGTGGCCTTCCGAGGGGCCTAAATCTGGGTCTGGCAACGCCGGCCCGGAATCTCTTCGGCGTCCTCGCTTCTTCATTTGAAGAGTGTAATCTTCGAGGTGTTGTTTCATCAGCGGTTGAAGTGAAGATCCCACCACCAGGGCCAGGTTAATCAATTAGCAGCTGACCGACAGCTCGGCCGTCCGAATCGAGAACTCGAAGGAGATCGTTAGATCCCTTCGAGGGTACTTCTAAAGCTGAATCTTCGGGAAATTTGACGATCCGTTTGCAGCTTAATCTCGATCGGATTCAACGGCGGGGACGTTCGAGTTGGATTGCCGTTGACCGAGCTTTGGTCAGGTTGGGCTATGGTGGTTCCGGCTCGGAGGTGGGAGATTCCTGCTACGCCTCCAGGAAAATGAGCGCCGTCGGCTTCGGCTCCAGGTTGCTCTTCTTCGCTTCCACCACCAGGAACTCGATCTCGTTTCGGTCGCGGCGCGCGAATGACTCCGCGATCAGTCGCGCGACCTCTTGATGATGAAGTCCTGCAAGTAACGCAGAAATATAATCACTGCTCAGAGAATTGAATTTAGCGTTATTTCTAGGTTTATACGATTATTAATTGCTTAAAGCCAATTTTGTAAAACTTGCATAGTTTTTATTATTGCTTAATAGAATCGAATTTATCATTGTTTAACTTCTTTTATTACAAAATTGAATTTGTTTAATTCTGAAATATCTTGTTGCTGTTGCTCAAAATAAACTATTTTCTTAAATTTTAACTTCACAGTTCATAGAATCCGGTAAGAATAATAATAAAAACACTGCAATAAGATATTGTGTAAAATACCTTGAGAGATCTATTACATTTGACCTTGCTGGCATTACCTTCAACTTTTTGACCATCGACCTCGAGGATGAGCTGTCCGACTTCGAGGCCGCCAGCTTCGTAAGCTGCTCCGTTGTCCTGCAACGAATTACCGCATGTGTTAGTCACGTTTATAGCGTAATATTGTTTATGCCACCGTAAATGGTGCCGGCGATAAATTCGCCCGACGCATATTAATCGAGCGTTTCGGTGAAGGCGAGCTTCATTTAAGTTAAGTGCCCCCGGCGTCACAGTAATATAAAACATATATTTCGTCATAATTTCATTAAGAAGATGAAGAAAATATTAATTGGCGCTTATTAGTGCCCCCATTCTGCGCATAATTATTTATATAAGTTGCCAGAGAAAGAGAAAGAGATTTGTATATTCAATTTCAAGAAAATATATATTTTTTAAATAAAATATAATATTTCTGGATAATATTACGTCTCAAATTAATGAGCTTGAAATAAACTAAACAATAAGAACATATTATTAATTTGCACAGACAATTATGCTCAAAATATTATTCAATACTTTATTTGTTGCTCAATAATTTTTTTTAACTATAACTTTTGTCTAACTTTCTTCTAATTTGTCTTTAGTCTTACTTTAATTTTCTTCTATCCCAACAATCTGTGACTTTACTCTAATCTCCGTTTGATACACACTCTCTATTTGTATTCTTTCTCTAAATCAACGTTCTCCAACTTTTCTAGTTTTCCCTCTAATCCAATCTTCTTTCTTAATTCTATTTTGACTTTTAATCCAACATCTCTCGGATTTGCTTCAATTTCCTCTCTAATCCAACATTTGCCAGCCTTGATCTAATTTAACCTCCCGCGTTAGCCAGGTAGTATTTGCTCTTCGGCGAAGTACTCACGTGTATGTTGATGATCCGGGGCAGTGGATGCTTGGTGTTGGCGCCGCCCTCGATGGCGATGCCCAGAATCGACTTGGTCTTTTTCACGGTGATTCGCAGATTACCCTGATGATCGGGCACCACCAAGGCGCCGTCCTCCTCCCGTCGCTCCGACATCTCGCTGCGGGTCAGCCGCTGCACGCTGTGATGCCTTCGCGGCGGACCCCCCGCGGGCCCACCCACGGCGGATCCGCTGCTGGAACCACCCTCCTCCAGCAGCTGCGCTTCCTGCATGTCGAAGCTCCGCGAAAGTTTGTGCGCGAGCTCCTGGAATGGGCACAACTTGCATTCGAACGACGGTAGTTGAGCGTCAGGCCCTTTCTCCGGCCATTTCGCCGGATACGCGCCAGCAACCAGAAATCACTCGATTGCGCTTTTATCATATTTGCATCATCACGTTTCAAAGTAAAACTATATGATAAATATATTAAGTAGATATAAAATCTTTCATCATGTATGTACGTATTATAAAATCTCTAAAAAAGTTCTCGATTTTCTTTCTTTTACACGATAATTTTAAATAAATATGATAAATAACATTATAAAAGTTTATTGTATCTGGATTCCCGAATTGTAGAAGTTATTAAATTATTTTAAGTTCAATATTTAAATAAAAGTAAACTGTGACTATAATAAGTTGCAATAAATTTCTAAGTTTTGTCCAAATAAAATTATAAGTTTTTTAATTGTTTCAAATTACAATAATAATATATTATAATATTAGAAAATTATATTAAGTTTATTTAACTATTTTTATAATAAATATTTTAATAATCAAATTTTAATTCTATATGTGAAGGAAAGGGCGCAATGATATTCGCGTCTTTTCACCGTTTGATAAATTAATTTAGTTGCTGTCGCGTATCCGAAATATCATCTCGATGCACACACACACACACACACACACACACACACACACACACACACACACACATATAACGACAGTACATAAGAGCTAAAAAGGCTTGTGCTAGCATATCCGCGTGCACGCTGCAGTGGAAGAGCGTTCTGGTAATCTTCACGCAGCTTCCGATACGAAATCGATAAATGTCACAAGATATCTGCAATCGCAGTAATTTTCGAGCTCTCGTAATATTGAGACGCATTTCTACGCGGGACATTAATTCCGACGTAAAATGCGAAAGTACTGATTGGAAGCTGATAGAGAAAAGTATATTTGAAATGGATGCATATATAATATTAATATATATCTCTTTTTTTTAAATACATTATATCTATCCTTTCGATGCTTTCTCATCTCGCATGCCTTATCTAGCGTGCTAAAAATTAAATAGGATTAATAGCGAAGAAATGGAATAATATATAATATCTTAATTACGATAACAAAAGTATCTGTTTTTTGTCATTTTAACTTTAATAGTAAATCTTTAGTGACAAAGAAAGTATTTAGAAGTTATTTCAATGTAGGGAGATATTTCATCAATAATAATTAGGCAACTTGTACCCTCCTGATTTTAATTTCATTAGAAAAGACTTAATTATTGAAAAGTGGAGAGATATTTCGGTAATGAAGTAACAATAAAACTCTTCAGCTTTCGCGTTTTTCTTGCATTCGATTCGACTTCGTTGTTCCATTCCGCTTTTCCTTGCGTGCAATATTACATCACCTGTGTGCATGTACGTGAATTATATGTGCTGAGAGAGACGCGAGCATATATAATGTACACATACGTGGAAGTACACCTATAGATGTCAATATGTATACAATATATACGTATAGATCACAAGAATATATATATCAAAAAATTGAGTCAACATGCTTGCTGATGGCAGGCTGGTAGCAATCGAGTGTTGGTGGTGCTCGGAGAGAGAAAGAGAGAAAGAGAGAGTGGTTGTGGTGTGGTGGCGGTGGTGGCGGTGGTGTTGTCGTTATCACAACTAATTGCCGCTATATTTGTTGCCGTCGGCGCCGATTTCGGTGCCAACCGGCTTGCCGTCGTTCGAGTGCGCAGCAAGAAAGCGGCACATCGATAGCAAAGACGTTTCCAATCGTCATAACGACGATATTGACCAACTAAAAAATTGTGCAATTTATTTGTACAGCTAATTCTGACAATACTAACGACGCCGCTAAACACAGTTATCGGGTCTTTCCTATCGCGTCACCGGTTTAAATATTGTTCCGCAAAAAATATACGTAATAATAGAAAATATATTGTCATCAAAATGTAAAGGATATATAGAAAATATGTAAAATAAACTATAGGTATATTATTAGATTGATAGAAAAGTATTTGGAGCATGCTAGGAAGTAATGGAAAAGACCCCGATTATCTTCTTTGAGCTATTCACTTGTTTCAACTAACATTTGACATTCATGCAGTTGGGGAGACAATGGTCGAGATACTCGTTTCGAAAATTACTATGCTATATCGCTCATATAAATTTGTTTATTAACTTCGATGTAACGTTTAGATAAGATCCTCAAATTACATACAGAAGGTATGTACTAGTATAGGTATACTAATCTTCTACTCAATTAAACTTAAATTAGTGCTATAGGAAAATTATTTATTGAACTGTAATTAATTAAATCAATTACGTTAAATTACGCATACGCTAATTTATCACGGTTTTATTGGTGATCAAAATAGATACACTAAATTCTAGTCTAACTGAAATTATTCTAATCGCTTAATCGATCTACTAAAAGTAATTATTTTTTGGCACTTCTTATCGGTCACTTTTAAATTGTCGAGTTCACGGCCGGAAGGCGCGAAGATCGAGTTAATTAAATCGCGGTTTGTTTTCTCAAGAGAAACGTAAAGCGAGAATAGTGAAAGTGTGTCCTCGCGATGCGTAGCGAGATACGCGGATACACGCACGTGACCACGCATATGCACGCACGCACGCACGCATGTCGGGACAATGAGTCTTGCTCTTCCCACGCGTTCGATTTTTCGTTTGAACGAAAGTTTCTCTTTCTGCTTGGCGCATCCACTCACGATTTTCGAGTTTATACAAGAATTTATTATTTTACGTCAAGTTTGCGCACATAAAAATAAATCTTCAATCAGATAAGATTTCTCACCGGACGGATTTGGATAAAACCAACTTTCTACCGAATTTTGAGACAATATTTTTTTCTTCTCGAATTTAATCGATTTTTTTCGCGAATATATTTCGTAAAAACCGCATTTATTAACCGCTGGAGGATTTAATATCGTCATTTATTATTAAGCTCAATCATTTAAGTAATTAAAACGGTTAAACTGAAAGATCGTATCTCGTGGGGCTTCTGTTTTGCTAAATTAATTCTGGTTCTTATGTAGTTAGTAAAGTAATGGTGCATGCCAAGACATCTATGTGAATATATTTAACGGCATATACATCCCCGTGCCCGTATATACGTGTATATATAGAATGTCTCACCCAATCAAGTTTCAATTAGAAATTAACTCCGCGACGAAGTTAAAGACAACTGTTCGTTCAACGAAGATTTCGCAATAAGGAGAGATTATTCCGCATCGCAGCTCATTCTCGCCAGTAATTAATTGTTTCGTAAAATTTTCATTAAAAAGAAACAAGAATTAAAGAAGCACAGAAGATGTGAATCTCTACTTTATAAAAGAAATATTATATTGTTTTTTCATTTTCCTGAAATGCCAATTGGCGCTTACCTTGTTTTACAATTTATTTCTTTTTTAACATTTAATTCTATCATCTGCGTTTGAATTTTTCATTGAAATTCTCAACGAGCGAAAAGCTGACCAGATTCCTTTAAACCTCCAATTCAACATGAGAAAGATGAGACGCTCTGTGTATATACGTATAATTATAAAATAGTGATCGTGCTAGAATGTAAGGATAAATCGTAAAAAAGTAGCATGTGCAAGACATCTAAGATAAAAAACATGTATACAACACCTAACGCTATGTCGACTAAACTCGCTAGCTCTAGGAGCACAAGGATACTTGATCGTATGGTTGTGAGACAGAGAGAGAGTGAGAAATCTAATTAGGAAGAGAACTCATGCCGAAGGGAGCAGACGTTTCCGGTGGCTCTCGAATCGCACCGTCGCGTAATTTCCGCCGCGCCGCGTTTACCTTTGCTGTGTTTATCGTTTTTACCGTGCCGTTTATCCTATCGCGAACCATTTTCGCCGTGACCTTTCGCATTTCAACATGAAAATTGTTCATAAGGGAAATTAAATAAATTATTCCGAAAATCTCTTTCGTTTATCGTACGCGCAACTGGAGCGATTAATTGCCAGTTAATCGTTATTTTATCCGTTAAACTCTTGCTAGTTTATCACGAATTTTTTTTACGATGCTATTTTTTTTGTGTAAACGTGACCCGGATATTTCAAACGCCATCGACGTAACCTCGCCGGAAGTATACGATGTCTCGTTGTTTCAGTATAATACGATTTTTATTACGAGAGACTTTATTGCCGCAGTGCAGTCTTCTTTTCTCAATTATTTTCTCTTTTGCCTTGCCAATTATATTTTGCTATAACTTACAATTTGATTGTAGTACGACTGTTCGTGCGGAAAGAGAAGCTCGTAATTTTGCTGAGAGTTGTAAGTAGCTTGATTATTTTACACGAAGTAAATTTCGTTCCATTTATACATATAACAGTAAGTAGGGGAGACCGGGGCTCGTTGGCACCGTTTTCACAATTTCGGCATTTGAGATTTTATACAACTAATTATCATAATTAAACAGTACTAATACGATAGAGAGAATCTTTCTCTACATTTTCATACCAGAAACGCTCCTGTATACTGTATAGTTTCTTTGTAATAAGTGAAATACGAACATGCTGAATTGTAGGCAACTTGCCCCGATAGCAGGGGCAAAAGTCCATGTTATATTAATGAAAACGTAATAGAAACACAAAACGGGAAACAGATGTGTACTTCTTGATAAAGATTGTATCTTTTAAAGTTACTTTGTAATGATCGAGTACCAAAATGCTGTTGCAGAAAAACAATTGTAAACTATTTTAGATGTAGCTTTCTTCAACATAAAAATATAATATTAATATAAATATATATCTAGCTTCTATCAGCATTGTAGGTAGCAAATCACATGCTCAATCAGGTATCACGCGCGCGACAACAAGTCAAGCTAAGCGTGTCTTAATATGAGCCAACATACCCCATTCCTACATACGTTTTATTTTAGTCATTTTATTACAATAAATTACTGTTGTTAGTCAAAATAACATGTCGTATAGCAACAGAAACTTTTCTTTTAACTAATGATACGTCACTTTGATTTACTTCTCAAGCTGAAGAACATTAATTGACGCGTTTAATACGTTTAGTGTTTCGCTTATATAATTAATTGAAGTGTACTTATTATCAAAAGTCGGTAATGCATCACAGACTGGTAATCTTGACAGCGCGTCGCAGTTTCCGTTCTTCTTTGATTTTACATAATAACCTTTAATAATCCCCTCGTGTTCTAGTTTTACTTTACTGTAGGCGTTGAATGACTTATTTAGTTTTTCAATTTTTAAATTCGGAAAAAGTCTTTCTTTCGTTACTTTCGATATTGCAGCAACGTACGCGCCGGTATCTACCTCCATTATTACGTCTACATCGTTTATCTTTACGTTTACCGTCATTGGTCCTGCCGCAATATTATCCCCTGTAATGTCTACGTTGGCAGCTTCTGCGGTGCTGCCGCTACTCTCGATTACTAGGAAGTCACTTGTGTAGCCGTCTTCCTCCGGATCGAGTGGCTCGTCCTTCGTTTCCATCTGCTGTACGCTGCCTTGCCCCTCCCGGCAATCCATCTCGATATGCCCCCGTTTTTTGCATCGGGTACACGTTTTGTATCGATACCGCGCGAAATAATTCGGCCATCCGCAACAATAGCATGTCCCCATCGGTACCGTCGGCTGCTGCTTGTTTGGTGATCTCCATCTCTGCCATTCCTTGATTAAGTGCACCTCCGAGTTTAACGTTGCCGATGGCTGTAGTTTGTCGGTTGACGTCGCAATTTTCTTCGCCGCTTCCGCCGCTACAGCCAGTTTATAGGCGCTGTCATATGTCAAGTTCTCCTCTCGGAAAAGTATGGCCTTTATTGCATGATCTCGCAATCCGCAGACCAATTGATCGCGCATTGCTAGGTTGATGTCCGCAAAGTTGCAATGCGTTGCCAAGCTTTTCAGCCTTGCGATGAACTCCGCAATTGTCTCTGTTGTCGTCTGCTGCGCTTGGTGGAATTTACATCTCTCCATCACTTCGGAGGGTTTTTGGCACAAGTGATCTTTTACTAATTTCACCAACTCGTCAAACGCTTTGTCTTTCGGTTTTTGAGGCGCGCACAAATCTCTCACTAATTTATACGTTTCCGGGCTTATCTTAGTGAGTAATACTGCTACTCGTTTTTCATCCTTTATGTCCTTGGCCACAAAATATAACTCCAGTCTTTCGGTGTATAATTCCCAATCGTCTTCTTCGATGTGGAACTTTAATTTTCCCTTTGTTTCCGTCATTTCGTGGATACTCTTCGGCACTGTGTTTACAATCGGCCGCTCAAATCCTGTGTCCTTGGTTTCCTCGCGTTTGCTGTCGCCTGGCTCACTATCCTTATAGCAACACACGCGTCACTGCTTCTTTGCGTGATCTTAGCTTTGATGTGATTTGATGCGACTTTTCGTAATGTATCGATACTATCTGTTTCGTGAATAACTAACAGTACACCTCTGCGGCTAATCGAGTTTACTCCGAATGTATCAATACAAGTGAACGCTACGCCGGTCTTCGCCTGAGTGAGTCCTCGCTCACGACGTTTCGCTCAGCACACGCATGTACGCAGACATGCCTTTGCCACGCGCTACGATTTTGACTCTACACCACATCATATAAGAGATTTTATGATAACTTTTCCATTTTTTCGTTATAAATACATAAACGGAACGCATTGCCAACTTGCTTCTTGTGCCAACGAGCCCCGGTCTCCCCTAACCGTAAAAGTAAGTTTTTTTGAGTTTATTTTTTTAGCATCAGAACTTATGAATTATCGTAAAGTTAAATTTATGAATTAACAATAAAGGTGAATTTTTAGAAATATTACAGAAAAAAAAAATTTATGTGAATTTTTGTATATATAAAAATAAAGTATAGATTAAGACTTGCAAGTAGCAAAATAGATATCGTGGTTAATGCGGTTAATTTATTAGATGCTGTCTTTTATTTAATAAAATATTTAATAAAATAAAATTTTTTTTACAAAGAAACAAATTATTTACAAATAATTTATAATGATAATTATCACCTTCCTTATCCGTTATGATGTCACACGGTGTGAATACGTTTAGCAACTGAGATGATGAACTCGATTACGATTTCGCGTTGCATTGTAACTTTTTACGGAGATGCTATCGAGATTTCCGGCGAGATCCGAATGGAGTTCTCCATGTTTTCTCGCTCCGACACGAAAATCGTTGCTCATTGCTGATTGCACCTACTCCCTTTCAATGGAGACATAGTCGATTATCAAATATCGCGCATTCACGTCCTAATCTTCCCACAAGGGCGCCCATAAAGGACAGATCGTATAAACTAATTCTCAAAAATTTTTTAAACACGAAATTGAACATTAAAATCGAGATTAAACATTTAAATTGAAGCCAGGAAATTAAATCAGAAGTTAAAAGTAAAAGAAATAAAAATTAAAAATTATAATAACATTAAAGAGACAGAGCATTAAAACGAGTAAAATCTTAATTTAAAGATTAAGAAATAATTATAGATAATTAAGGCTGCGTTTCGATTATTTACTGTCAGTGCTGAAAATAGAAGTATCCATATCCAAAAAAGCTAATTCGAATTTCTACCATTTTTTAAGTGTTATATTAAGGTAATTAAGCAATTAGACAATAACACCATATATTCATAAAAAATGAACAGTTAAAAATATTATATAAATATTGTAATATCTTATTACATATATATGTATATATATGAAATGTACATCTATACATAGAATGTATACAAAAGAGAAAGAAGTATCTTCCAAACTCGATTTTCGATCAAGACTTTACAGATGTCTTTCTACGGACGCCCTTGTGAAACCTCTCACCTTTTCGCGAGTCAGTGCAAGGTGTCGGATGAGAGGGAATAAAATCGAGAGAGGTAAAAATGAAAGAAGAGGAAAGGAAAAGAAAACATAAGAGATAAAAGAAATCGTGCATATTCAAGAGAAAAAGTGAAAATAGATTGCGTTTTTTCGCTGAATGGGAAAACTTACGAGGGGCCTGGCGCCCCAGTACCAGGATTTGACGCGTTGCGTTAGTCCACCGAGCAGGTGGGACCTCCAACCACCGAAACCTCCACCACCTCCTCCACTCTCCGAGCCCCTCTCCTCCTTGCTCTCGAGTTCGTCATCCTCCTCCAAATCGCGATTCCTCTCGCCGGCGCCCCGTCTCCCGTTACCGATCATCTCGGCGTCGCTACCCTCGCAACCCCCATCGCTCTCCTGCGTCGCGACGTCCGCGTATAACACAACCGGAAATACCTTATGTTAGCGCCCGTCCGCCCCTTATACTGCTAATTTATGCACGCGAATATTGCGGAGGACGGTGTGAATCAATATGATCGGTGCGATTACGTCGAATTAAGATAAGTGAGTGGGAGTGTGTGTGAGAAAGATTTATAGTACGTGTGTAGTTTAGAGATCGAAATTACCCTCATATAGAAGAAAAAAGTTGTCTTTGTCTTAATGTCTACAATGTCACTTATAGATTTTTAGGAGTAATCATTATTAATTAAATCTAATAAAATTACATTCTATCTTTTCATCTCTTTTTTTCTTCCCAAGTAGCAGAGTGACGTTAAAAGATATAGTGACGTCGTCTTTTAACGTCATTATGTCGAGTTTTCTTTGTTTATCAGCACAAAAATGTATTGATCGAAATAGATAGAAGGTTGGTCTGTTTCTCTTTCGAATCGCCCGTACGGTACCTTTGTAACTCTTTAATGAGATTAATTGTATCGTATACTCTTTGCCCGCCGAAATTACGTAGTTGAGTAATGAACTCAATCAAGCTCATCAAGGAAGTACAAAGGAACTACACTCTTGCCTCATATACGTATAGTTAGCTTTATTCACTTTACCCTTAGTTGTGCCTGACTGTTGAGCTAATTTCCTGTCTAAAAACCAATCTTTGCTGGTTTTCTCGTTTCCCTTATCTTCCTCGGGCAGCCACAGTAATTCTTCGCAAACGTAATAATTCTTCGCAATTTCTCACAACAATTTCCACAACGTTCTTTAATATCTCTATTATATTTGTGTATTTTATTCTTCTTATTGGTATGCCACACTGAAAGAAATTTAAATGACAACAAAATTTGATTTGCTGCGAGAGCAAACTTTTTGCTATTGTCAACAAAAGGTTTGCTACTATTGCTAAATTAATTAGCTCTCGCAGCAAACCAAGTGTTTGCTGTCACTATACTGACAAATAATTTACTAATACAGCAAAAAATTTCTCTCAGTGCATATAAGATGATATTTGCAATAAAGCACCTGCTCCTAGTTAACGAGATTTTCTTTGTCGCACTAAATAAAACAAGCTACTCACGTCGGCACACCGGTCTCTCGATAGAATCACGATCATGCGAGAAATACGATACTTAGAAAGTGCGATACAGCAACCGGACGGTCTCTTTGTAAAGCGATCGCGGGACCTACATGATCGACGCGCTCGCGTTTATGATCGTTTTGTGCGGGGACGCGTAACGGCGCGCAGGTGGGCCCGATTGTTGCCGTCTTAACTGGAGCACGTCCCCCTAGCTACGAAGGATCGCATGAAACCAGTTATATAAATTGTTCGAGGATCGTTTCATAGTGCGCCTTACACCCAGACTGTAATTTTCTCAAAAAGAACCACAGCTCTCTGGCAAAGATTGGGACAGGAAAGAAAGTAAGAACCTAAAATCTACCTGATTGTACCTCAGCAATTTTAGATATTGCAATTTAAAAATTTCGTATTATACAAATCTTATTTTTAATAATTATTTTAGTTTTTGTATTATATAAATAATTTTATGATACAAATATCATTTGTATCGCATAGGTCATTTTCTTTTTCACGAGAAAAAGAATTATATCAATCTTTTCGTATGCATAAAAAACATATGAAAAAAGAAAATCTTTGATCAGTGAAAGATCAATAATATATATTTAAAGTTAAGAGAGATGTGACTATACAATCAATTCCAGAGATAAGTCAATTAATAACTGCTTCTTGATCTTACGTCAGATTTAAATTGTTGCCTTTTATTTTGGCTATTAAAACGGTAGACACGAAACCATCAGCGTGGCGTGCAAAAGTAGTTCAGCATTTTGAGAATTAATATCTTAACCGTCGTTGAACCTTCGCCGACTTCAGCCGGCAACTTCGTTCTAAATTCAAATCGCGTATTTTCGTGGTCACCCAGTAACCTTAGAGTCAGCAGCAGGAAATAATAATCATCACCGGTTATTAATGGGACCACCGCGCCGGCCGCCGTCGCCGGAGAAAGTTTCGGGCGCGACGTTCCGTTATGTACGCGGAACGAGAATCACGTAGAACAAACGCCGTGTCTCGGGTGGGCCCCGAACTGGGGCTCCCGAGAAGGAAGACCGGTGTTTTACGATTTCACGATGTAGGTCAATTGTCGCGGCGTTCAATGATACCGCGGTCGATCGGAGTCGCCGAGAGGTTTCGTTCCTGGAAAAGTCGGAGTAGCCGAACAGGAACCGGTCGTTCCTGTTCTTCTTGTCTGGGAATCGCGGAACACGATATTCCTCTGTTAGTCGTGACATTTATCAAAGAAGCGCAACGTCGCAAGAAGCATTGTCGCTCGTCGTTTAATAGCGTCTTAATTTAGCGCACCGCTAACTAGTAAGAAACGTGTAATATAAGACGCTAATAAGATCGCAGCGTAAAATTGAAGCCGTCATTAAATTAATTTATTTCTTTTGTTTTTAATTTCTGCTGGCCTTGATTTAACGGACAAGATTTAGAATTTTCCGTTATAAATATAAACATTGTAAAGAATTACGAGAAAACGAAGAATAGAATAATCTTTTAAAATAACATTTCATGCGCTTAATGCAATTATCTTGGAAGCGAAAATTTTCGCGGGGGTGACGATAATCTGTACTTTCAAGATAATTGCATTAAAAATAAATTAAATCAGTCCTTTTATTACCTAAATGTCTACTGACCCTGATTTGACAGATGAGACTTGGGATTTGTCGATATAAATAAAATGTAGGATTATAAGAATATAAAACGTATAAATCTTATAAAGTAACACTTCATGCGCTTAATGCAATTATCTTGCAAGCAAATATTATCGGAGGTTGATCAGACTTGGGGAATTGATTTTTCGATATAAATAAAACATAGATAATTGAGAATCATTCATTAAAATAAATATTGTATTAAAATTTTCGAATCGCGCATCGGCCGCGCCTGACTCGCCGTCGCGCGTCGTCTGTAGATCCGACTGGCGAGCGAACTCATGGATCACGTCGATCTTCATGCGTAGGTGTCACTCACGAACTGGTTTGAAGAGTGGCGCAATACGTGCGGGGGTTCAACGAACTCCTAACGTTCGTATTATATTGTCGCGTTACAATTTTTCATATTAATGCATCGCATTGAATTCTATTCTCGAACGCCACGAACGCGTGACGTCCACTCAAATTAATTCCAAAGATCAAGACGCAGAGGATACGCGATCAGAAAATTGTCGTATCCTTGTAAACAGTTAGAATCCTGTATCAACATGTCACACTACATGTGTCTAGCCTTGTACTATTAATAGATTATACTTTCGCGTTGAATTCCAAAGATCAAAGCGTATCGTTATACGGAACCAGGGAATGCATGTAATTTCTGCCGCTTATTCGTAATTACTGCTGTTCACATTCCCGGCACACCCGGTATAAAACATTAAAAAAACGTCGCGTCACGCGATCCACCTCGTTATATCATCAGCCGCGATGCGCATGCATATCACGATGCACATTCTCTCGTATCGCCGCATCTTCCCTTCTCGCGCGCGCACAATGGACCCCCCGCTCCGGATTTTTTCCTCTTTTGAATCTCTCGCTCTCGTAATCGCGATCGAGGGAGATGATACGATCCGCAGCCGCCACAGGGTCGCTTCAATACGGCCCTGTTATCAGACTCTCGATAGCGCGGCGACGGAGAGCCCCGAAGAGAGTGTGCTGCACCTGGGAGGACTGCACATATGTAACCTGCATCCGCGATGCCAGAGCTCGCTAATCTGGCAACGTTGTGTAGGAGCCGGTCTTACGGGCGTAGCTGCGATTTTCGGGCCCGAAAGCGAAGTCTTCGGAGTCTCGCCAGTCTCTTCGAGATCGTTTATCCTCCGATCGTCGCGTCGCATCTTCGTAAGGAAGAAAAATGTCGTAACGCTCCAGACACCGTGACGCGCGGAAACTTTAACGGAATCGGAGCCTTCTCCGGGCTCCGGAAAGTGGTTGCTTTCAGTCGCCGTGTTCCGTTGTC